>NC_092003.1:3576386-3621386 GCF_044704955.1 Pristiophorus japonicus
CCCCAACCCCACCCACCTTCTCCCATATCCCCAACCCCACACCCACCTTCTCCCCTATAACCCCACCCACCCAGCTTCTCCCAAAACCCCCACCCCACCCACCACCCTTCTCCCTATACCCCCAACCCCACCCACCAGCTTCTTCCTCCACCCCCACCCCACCCACCTTCTCCCTATACCCCCAACCCCACCCCACCAGCCTTCTCCCTCACCCCCAACCCCACCCACCTTCTCCCTATACCCACCCCCACCTCCCATCCCCCACACCTTCTCCCTATACCCCCAACCCCACCCACTCACCTCTCCCTATACCCCCAACCCCACCCACAGCTTCTCCCTCCCACCCCCAACCCCACCCACCCTTCTCCCAATACTCCAACCCCACACCCAGCTTCTCCTATACCCCGACCCCACCCACCCACCTTCTCCCCCATATCCCCCAACCCCACCCACTTCTCCCTATAACCCCAACCCCACCCACCCAGCTCCTCCCTATATACCCCCAACCCCCACCACCACCCTCCTCCCACCCACCCCACCCCAACCACCTTCTCCCTATAACCCCAACCCCACCCCCCAACCCCACCACCCAGCTTCTCCCCTATACCCCCAACCCCACCACCTTCTCCCATATCCCCAACCCCACCCACCCGAGCATCTCCCCACCCTAAACCCCAACCCCACCCACCCAGCTTCTTCCCTATACCCCCAACCCCACCCACCCACCTTCTCCCCATATACCCAACCCACCCACTCACCTTCTCCCTATACCCCACCACCCCCCCCACCTTCTCCTATGACCCCCAACCCCACCCACCCACCTTCTCCTATACCCCCAACCCTCACCCACCTTCTCTCCTATACCCTCAACCCCACCCACCCAGCTTCTCCCTATATCCCCAACCCCACCCACCTTCTCCCTATATCCCCAAACCCCACCCACCTTCTCCCTATACCCCCAACCCCACCCACCTTCTCCCCATATCCCCCAACCCCACCCACCTTCTCCCTATATCCCCCAACCCCACCCACCTTCTCCCTATATCCCCCAACCGCACCCACCTTCTCCCTATACCCCAACCCCACCCACCTTCTCCCTATATCCCCCAACCCACCCACCTTCTCCCTATATCCCCAACCCCACCCACCTCCTCCCCATATCCCCCAACCCCACCTTCTCCCCATATCCCCCAACCCCACCTACCCACCTTCTCCCTATATCCCCCGATCCTACCCACTCTCCGTATCCACAAACCCACCTACCCACCATCTCACCACAACCCCGATGAACTTTTAGTTGGCTAAGTTCCCCTCAACCTCCCCCCCTGAACTCCACCTCCACACTCCATAACCCCCTTTTCTTAACTGTTGACCCCTGGGATTTGAAGCCTTGACCCCTGGGATTTAAATCCTTGACCCCTGGGATTTAAAGCCTTGACCCCTGGGATTTAAATCCTTGACCCCTGGGATTTGAAGCCTTGACCCCTGGGATTTGAAGCCTTGACCCCTGGGATTTGGAGCCTTGACCCCTGAGATTTAAATCCTTGACCCCTGAGATTTGAAGCCTTGACCTCTGGGATTTTGAAGCCTTGACCCTTGGAATTTGAAGCCTTGACCCCTGGGATTTAAATTCTTGACCCCTGGGGTTTGAAGCCTTGACCCCCTGGGGTTTGAAGCCTTGACCCCCTGGGGTTTGAAGCCTTGAACCCTGGGATTTGAAGCCTTGACCCCGGGAACCCGTGCGGGTGTTGGCCGGCTGGGTTTCCTGTCAGTATGCCGAGCGGCTTCACCGCCAGTGCGGCTTGTCCGGACGCATGAGATGGAGGGCCCAGGGTTCCTGCAGAATTCCCCCTCACCTGATGTGGAAGTTCTGTACATTCACATTCCGGTATGGAGCCGTCTTCCTCTGGCACCACAGCAGCAGCCCTTCCTTGGCCGAGGTTTCTGAAATACAGGTCATAGGTCAATACAGGAGATAGATCACCGTGGAAACCGCGCTCCACGGCACGAGTGTGTAGGCCTCTCGACCCCTAACCTCTGCCTTGCCAGGGGCTCCAAGTTTAGCTTCCCCGATCTGGAGGAGAAATTCCCAGCTACTCGGCTAGGCCCAGTCTGTATCATTCTCCCCTCCATGGTCGTGGGTTCGATCCCCGCTTGAGGCCTTTAGTCTAGGCCCGGCACTCCCAGGGAGCGCGGCATTGTGGGAGGTACATGTCCTTCAAGTCAAACCGAGGATCCTGAACTCTGCCCCACCCTCGCAGGAAGATGGGACCCATCACATCTACCCCCCATTACAGCCAATTACAGCCAATCACAGCTCCCCCATTACAGCCAATGACTGCTCCCGCCATTACAGCCAATCACAGCCCCCCCATTACAGCCAATGACTGCTCCCCCATTACAGCCAATCACAGCACCCCCAATTACAGCCAATCACGGCTGGGATCCAATCCAACATGGCCGCCACGCTCACCTTCCACGGAGATGTCCTGAATCGCGAAGCGG
This sequence comes from Pristiophorus japonicus, assembly GCF_044704955.1. Taxonomy (NCBI): domain Eukaryota; kingdom Metazoa; phylum Chordata; class Chondrichthyes; family Pristiophoridae; genus Pristiophorus; species Pristiophorus japonicus. Next base: position 3,578,892 of record NC_092003.1, read on the forward strand.
AGGATGATGGTCCAGATCATCCCCAAAGTCATCTTCAAATTTCCATCCACGATTTCTGCACAGAGAGAGGCGGAGTTAGTGAGGGAAGGGGTGGGGCTAGCGAAAGACGAAACTAGTGAGGGGAGGGGTTAGTGAGGGCGGGGCTAGTGAGGGAAGGGGTGGGGCTATCAAGGGGCGGGACTAGTGAGGGGAGGGATGGGGCTAGCAAGGGGAGGGGTCAATGAGGGGCGGGGCTAGTGAAGGAAGGAGTGGGGCAAGCAAGGGGAGGGGTTAATGAGGGGCGGGTCTAGTGAGGGAAGGAGTGGGGCTAGCAAGGGGCAGGGCTAGTGAGGGGAGGGATGGGGCTAGTGAGGGCAGTAGCTAATGAGGGGCGGGGCTAGTGGGGAAGGGACTAGTGAGGGGCGGGGTTAGTGAGGGGTGGAATTAGAGGGGGAGGAGTTAGGGGGTAGTGAGGAGGGGAGGAGTTAGTGACACAAGGGGCGGAGTTAGTGAGGAGGTGGGGCCAGAGAGGCGAAGGGGCGGGGCTCGCGATGAGAGCTTCTATCCCGCCCCCTTCTGTAGCTGGTCCAATCGTGTCCCACCAGTGACTCCTCCAGCCCCCGGCCAAGATTTACAGGGTCGACATTCTGGGCATATTACTCGGCTGATATTCGAGCTTTACTCCAAAGTCCGTCTGTCCCCTCAGGATTTCCGATTGGAGACATTAATGCTTGGGTTGCGAGCTCCCTCCCTCCCTCCCTCCCGGTCACAGTGAGGGGGTCACCCGTCAACCTCAAGCTCAGGGAGACTTGCTGGGGACAGGACAAGCAATCGCCACGGCCTTTGACCCCACCCAGTGTGGTAGTGAGGCTCATGGGCTGTGGGGGCTCGTTGGGTTAGCCCCGGGTACCAGCCCTGGTTGGTGCCGAGTTAGGGCTGGTGGAGGCTGTATGTGAGAGACAGAGAGAGAGAGGGAGAGAGAGAGAGAGACAGAGAGACACACACAGACAGAGAGAGAGACACAGACAGAGAGACAGAGAGACCGAGACAGAGAGAGACACAGACAGAGAGAGAGAGAGAGAGACAGAGAGAGAGAGGGAGAGAGAGAGAGACAGAGAGACACACACAGACAGAGAGAGAGAGGGAGAGAGAGAGAGAGAGACAGAGACAGAGAGAGACACAGACAGAGAGAGAGAGAGAGACAGAGAGACACACACAGACAGAGAGAGAGACACAGACAGAGAGACAGAGAGACCGAGACAGAGAGAGACACAGACAGAGAGAGAGAGAGAGACACAGACAGAGAGAGAGAGAGACAGAGACAGAGAGACACACACAGACAGAGAGAGAGACACAGACAGAGAGACAGAGACCGAGACAGAGAGAGACACAGACAGAGATAGAGAGAGAGACACACAGAAAGAGAGAGAGAGAGATAGACAGAGAGAGAGAGACACAGACAGAGAGAGAGAGAGAGACAGAGAGACCGAGACAGAGAGAGACACAGACAGAGAGAGAGAGAGAGAGACACAGACAGAGAGAGAGAGAGACAGGGTGAGAGAGAGAGACAGAGAGACCGAGACAGAGAGAGACACAGACAGAGAGAGAGAGAGAGAGAGAGAGAGAGAGATAGACAGAGAGAGAGAGATAGACAGAGAGAGAGAGACACACAGACAGAGAGAGAGACACAGAGAGACACAGACAGAGAGAGAGAGAGACACAGACAGAGAGAGAGAGAGAGAGAGAGAGAGAGACACAGACAGAGAGAGAGAGAAAGAGAGAGAGAGATAGACAGAGAGAGAGAGACACACAGACAGAGAGAGAGACAAAGACAGAGAGACAGAGAGAGACACAGACAGAGAGAGAAAGAGAGAGAGAGAGAGATAGACAGAGAGAGAGAGAGAGACACAGACAGAGAGAGAGAGAGAGAGAAAAAGAGAGAGAGAGAGAGAGATAGACAGAGAGAGAGAGACACACAGACAGAGAGAGAGACACAGACAGAGAGACAGAGAGAGACACAGACAGAGAGAGAGAGAAAGAGAGAGAGAGACACACAGACAGAGAGAGAGAGAAAGAAAGAGAGAGAGAGAGAGAGATAGAAAGAGAGACAGAGAGAGAGACACAGACAGAGAGAGAGAGAGGGACACAGACAGGGAGAGACAGAGACAGAGACAGAGAGAGATAGGGAGACAGAGAGACAGAGAGCGAGAGAGAGAGAGTGGGGGGAGAAACTACAATTAGCCTCAGCACCACCGGAATGGGGGAGGGGCAGAGGGCGGGGGTGTGGAAGGGGGCAGAAATAAAATCAGCCGGAGCTCCCTCTACTGGGGGAGGTTAGGAAGTGATGGTGATGCATCACCCAGTCAAACAGCCGGCCGCAGAGGCGTGCGAGTGCCTTCACGGTAAAGCGCGGGGGGGGGGGGGTGGGGATGGCGGTGGGGGGTGGGGAGAGCGCGGATGGGGATGGTTTGCACGACTCACCCTCGGCCCCGATGGAGACCAGCTTGACTCCCTTGCTGGCGATGTAGTCCAGGGCCTTGTTGACATTGGCGATCTTGTGGAAACGCATCTTGCCTTTGTCAGGCTTGGGGAGCCTCTCGCCTGCAAGAGAACCCACGATACGCTGGGTGAAAACACGGGCGATTCCGTTCACCCCCCCCCCCCCCCCCCCACTCCACCCCGGACCACCCAGCCTTGCCCTCCCTCGCCGCCCCTCGTTCCCTCCCGGGAGCAGAGCCCAGCACTTCTCCCGCCGTTTAGAGTTAAATTAAGAGTGGACGTTTTAATGCATGCACCTGTGAATATGCTCATGTTTATCAAGTTGTTGGGCCGTTTATTGCCTAAAAGTTTCACTGTTTAACGTCCAAAGTTTAATTTGTGAATTTATTGATTTAACTGCCCCCTTTTATGGTTTAACTAAAAATAGTTGTAGAGCTGTTGACAGTCCCGTGCAATCGGTTTTTAAGTCGGTTCACGGGCTCCCAGGGCGCCAGCAATTTCTGCGGTCTGCAGGAGTCCGTGTTCCACGTGTATGTTCAGTGTGCGAGGTTGCAGCCCCCTATTCGAAGGGGCCACTCCTCAAATTCTGGCTGCACTTCAGTCCCACACTCCCGATCTTTGGGCACCCTGTGCGGAGGGGAGCGGGTAGGTCCGAGGGCCTCCTCGTAGGACTGCTCCTGGGCCTGGCCAAGGGGGAGCCATCAGCCGGTCCAGGCAGCGGGCGGGCGAGGGGGCCGTTCAGCCCGACTGCCTGCCTCTCTTCCGCGGTTACATCCTGAGCCAGGGTGTCCCTGGAGATGGAGCACGCAGTGTCCACCGGTACGCTCGCGGCCTTCCGCGAGAGGTGGGCGCCGGAGGGACTGGAGTGCATCATCGCCCCCCGGCAACAGAATTCTAATTTAATTCCACTTATCAGGTTCCCTTTAATGGTGATTGGTTAATTTGTGGATTTTTCTGCCCTTGCATAAAAAGGGGGCACTTGATTGAAAGCTACTTTTAAAATAGTTGTAGAGCTGTTGAGTTGGGAGTGGCTCAGCCAGTCACGTGATGGGCACAAGACTCAATAAAACCCCAGCCAGTTGGGTTTGGTGGATCCACGATGGGGCAGGTGGATGAACCGGTAACGTGTCGTGTGATTGTTAAACCTTTGCTAATAAACCAACTAGTTCTTAATAGCAATGTGTTGCTATGAATTCTTAAGCAAAGAACTCACGATGCAAATATATGACAGACGTTATCTTACCTTTATATAAATCTGGTCAGACAGCGTCTGGCGTCCTGGTCCCCCCCCCACCGTCCCTCGGGGAGGGGATATATCGGCCTCCAAGGGGCAGTGGGGCAGTCACCAGAACCATACCCCGGGGCTTCGAGGGTTAAATCCCGAGGGCAGGTCACACACACACAGACTGGGCCTGTGTCCCCTCGAGTGGGGAAGGTTAAGGGGCGATCTCATCGAGGGGTTTGAGAGGGTTAAAGGGTTCGATGGGGCAGATCGAGAGAGAAAGTGTTCCCTCTGGTGGGTCAGTCCAGAACAAGGGGGCGACACCTTACCATTAGAGCCCGGCCGTTCAGGGTGATGTCAGGGCCCTGGGAATCGGGAACTCTCTCCCCCAAAACACTGTCGAGGTCAGGGGGTCAATTAGAAATGTCAAAACTGGGATGGAGAGATTTTTGTTGGGTCAGGGTATTAAGGGTTACGGAACCAAGGCGGGTAGATGGGGTTAAAATACAGATCAGCCGCGACCTGACTGAATGGTGGAGCAGGCTCGAGGGGCTGAATGGCCTCCTCCTGTTCCTAATGTAACAGGCTCGAGGGGCTGAATGGTCTCCTCCTGTTCCTAATGTAACAGGCTCGAGGGGCTGAATGGCCTCCTCCTGTTCCTAATGTAACAGGCTCGAGGGGCTGAACGGCCTCCTCCTGTTCCTAATGTAACAGGCTCGAGGGGCTGAATGGCCTCCTCCTGTTCCTAATGTAACAGGCTCGAGGGGCTGAACGGCCTCCTCCTGTTCCTAATGTAACAGGCTCGAGGGGCTGAATGGCCTCCTCCTGTTCCTAATGTAACAGGCTCGAGGGGCTGAATGGCCTCCTCCTGTTCCTAATGTAACAGGCTCGAGGGGCTGAACGGCCTCCTCCTGTTCCTAATGTAACAGGCTCGAGGGGCTGAATGGCCTCCTCCTGTTCCTAATGTAACAGGCTCGAGGGGCTGAATGGCCTCCTCCTGTTCCTGTGTAACAGGCTCGAGGGACTGAATGGCCTCCTCCTGTTCCTAATGTAACAGGCTCGAGGGGCTGAATGGCCTCCTCCTGTTCCTAATGTAACAGGCTCGAGGGGCTGAACGGCCTCCTCCTGTTCCTAATGTAACAGGCTCGAGGGGCTGAATGGCCTCCTCCTGTTCCTAATGTAACAGGCTCGAGGGGCTGAATGGCCTCCTCCTGTTCCTAATGTAACAGGCTCGAGGGGCTGAACGGCCTCCTCCTGTTCCTAATGTAACAGGCTCGAGGGGCTGAATGGCCTCCTCCTGTTCCTAATGTAACAGGCTCGAGGGGCTGAATGGCCTCCTCCTGTTCCTGTGTAACAGGCTCGAGGGACTGAATGGCCTCCTCCTGTTCCTAATGTAACAGGCTCGAGGGACTGAATGGCCTCCTCCTGTTCCTAATGTAACAGGCTCGAGGGGCTGAATGGCCTCCTCCTGTTCCTAATGTAACAGGCTCGAGGGGCTGAATGGCCTCCTCCTGTTCCTAATGTAACAGGCTCGAGGGGCTGAATGGCCTCCTCCTGTTCCTAATGTAACAGGCTCGAGGGGCTGAATGGCCTCCTCCTGTTCCTAATGTAACAGGCTCGAGGGGCTGAATGGCCTCCTCCTGTTCCTAATGTAACAGGCTCGAGGGGCTGAATGGCCTCCTCCTGTTCCTGTGTCTTGCTCGCGGATTGTGAAGTAGCTGTGGGGGAATCTCCCAGACCATGCACCACGGACTCACTCACCTGAAATGACTTCCAGGAGCAGCATGAGTTTAAGGCCATTGCGGAAATCTTCTTCAATATTCTCGATCTGAGTCCCTGCTTTTCTTAAGTGCGAGTTACACCAAGCTGTGAAAGTCTGGAACAGAAATGGCAACAGTTAGGGGCACGTAAGAATAAGGAGCAGGAGTCGGCCATTCGGCCCCTCGAGCCTGCTCCGCCATCCAATCAGATCGCGGCTGACCTTCGACCTCAACCCCACTTTCCCCGCCCAATCCCTCGATTCCCTTAATATCCAAAAATCTCCCGACCTCGGCCTCGAAGACTGAGCCTCCCACGGCCCTCTGGGGCAGAGAATTCCAAAGATTCACCCCCCTCTGAGTGAAGAAATTCCTCCTCATCTCCGTCCTAAATGGCCAAGCCCTTATCCTGAGACTGTGAGCCCTGGTTCTAGACTCCCCAGCCCCGGGGGGAAACACCCTCCCTGCATCTACCCTGTCAAGCCCTGTAAGTATTGTGTGTGTTTCAATGGGATCCCCTCTCATTCTTCTAAACTCCAGAGAATATCGGCCCAGTCTGCTCAATCTCTCCTCCCATTCGCTCACAGTCCAGCAATGCCTCGATTTTAAAATTCTCCATCCACGTGTTCAAATCCCTCCTCGCCATTCCCCCCTCCCTATCTCTGTAACCCCCTCCAGCCCCTACACCCCTCCCTATCTCTGTAACCCCCTCCAGCCCCTACACCCCTCCCTATCTCTGTAACCCCCTCCAGCCATTCCCCCGTCCCTAGCTCTGTAACCCCCTCCAGCCCCTACACCCCTCCCTATCTCTGTAACCCCCTCCAGCCCCTACACCCCTCCCTATCTCTGTAACCCCCTCCAGCCCCTACACCCCTCCCTATCTCTGTAACCTCCTCGAGCCGCTACACTCTCCCTATCTCTGTAACCCCCACCAGCCCCTACACCCCTCCTTATCTCTGTAACCCCCTCCAGCCCCTACACCCTTCCCTATCTCTGTAACCCCCTCCAGCCCCTACACCCCTCCCTATCTCTGTAACCTCCAGCCGCTACACCCCTCCCTATCTCTGTAACCTCCAGCTCCTACACCCCTCCCTAACTCTGTAACCCCCTCCAGCCCCTACACCCCTCCCTATCTCTGTAACCTCCTCAAGTCGCTACACTCCTCCCTATCTATGTAACCTCCTCCAGCCTTACACCCCTCCCTATCTCCGTAACCTCCTCCAGCCCTACACCCCTCCCTATCTCTCTAACCCCCTCCAGCCCTACACTCCTCCCTATCTCTGTAACCCCCTCCAGCCCCAACACCCCTCCCTATCTCTGTAACCTCCTCAAGCCGCTACACTCCTCCCTATCTATGTAACCTCCTCCAGCCTTACACCCCTCCCTATCTCCGTAACCTCCTCCAGCCCTACACCCCTCCCTATCTCTCTAACCCCCTCCAGCCCTACACTCCTCCCTATCTCTGTAACCCCCTCCAGCCCCAACACCCCTCCCTATCTCTGTAACCTCCTACAACCCCTCCCTGATCTCTGCCCTCCTCCAATTCTGCCCCCTTGCCCATCCCCCGATTCCCATCGCTCCACCATCGGTGGCTGTGCCTTCAGCTGCCTGGGCCCCAAGCTCTGGAACTCCCTCCCTAAACCTCTCCGCCTCTCTCTCCTCCTTTAAGACGCTCCTTAAAACCGACCTCTCTGACCCAGCTTTTGGTCGCCTGTCCCAATATCTCCTCATGTGGCTCGGGGTCAGAGTGTGTCTGATTTACGCCCCTGTGAAGCACCCCGGGAATGTTTCACTACGTTCCAGGCGCTATATAAATGCAAGGGGTTGCTGTTTATGACCTGCTGTATCTGTCAGATCCTTCATCCCCCTGCCGACACTCCCCGGTGCCAGTACTGAGGGAGCGCCGCACTGTCGGAGGGGCGGTACTGAGGGAGTGCCGCACTGTCGGAGGGGCGGTACTGAGGGAGTGCCGCACTGTCGGAGGGGCGGTACTGAGGCAGCGCCGCACTGTCGGAGGGGCGGTACTGAGGGAGTGCCGCACTGTCGGAGGGGCAGTACTGAGGGAGCACCACACTGTCGGAGGGGCGGTACTGAGGGAGCGCCGCACTGTCAGAGGGGCGGTACTGAGGGAGCGCCGCACTGTCGGAGGGGCGGTACTGAGGGAGCACCACACTGTCGGAGGGGCAGTACTGAGGGAGCGCCTCACTGTCGGAGGGGCAGTACTGAGGGAGCGCCGCACTGTCGGAAGGGCAGTACTGAGGGAGCGCCGCACTGTGGGAGGGGCAGTACCGAGGGAGCGCCGCACTGTGGGAGGGGCAGTACTGAGGGAGCGCCGCACTGTGGGAGGGGCAGTACCGAGGGAGCGCCGCAGTGTCGGAAGGGCAGTACTGAGGGAGCGCCGCACTGTGGGAGGGGCAGTACCGAGGGAGCGCCGCACTGTCGGAGGGGCAGTACCGAGGGAGCGCCGCACTGTCGGAGGGGCAGTACCGAGGGAGCGCCGCACTGTCGGAGGGGCAGTACTGAGGGAGCGCCGCACTGTCGGAGAGGCAGTACTGAGGGAGCACCGCACTGTCGGAGGGGCAGTACTGAGGGAGCGCCGTACTGTCGGAGGGCTCGCTTCTGTGCACCCGGGGCTTGAACCCACAACCTCGTGACTCCGAGACGAGAGAGTGCGAGTCGCTGAGCGGGGAGGGGGGAAGATGTGGGGCAGGGCTTGCTCCTTGACATCTGAGGGACACCCTGAAAACTGTAACCTTTCCTTGTCACACATCTTGGGCCGACCCTGGCCTTCCAATTGGCCCCCTGACATCACACGTCTGCGACGTGGTATTCAGAAACCCAATGAGTGTGAAATGAGAGTCTTTGTGCAGGTGGCAGCTGCTGGGATCACTCCAGCGGCTCACACGCGCGGCCAGATTTAGCCGGCTTGTGGCTGGATGGTGGGGGCAGTGAGGAGGGGCGACAGGGAATAGCCAACGGCAGCACAGCGCAGCTAAATCCAGTTACCCTTCAGAAACACGAGCTGATCTCGGGCGAGGGGAATGCGGGTATTTGCTGACACTGCATCAATTTCTCGCCGGCCCCTAGCCCGCTCACCCTCCCTCTCTTCCCCGCACTGGACAAGCTGCGATTATTCTGCGCGCAGCGGACAAGGTCGAGGGGAGGCCCAGCCGAGGGGCTTTTGGCGGAGTGAATCAGGAGGGACTGTTCCCAAGGGCAACAGGGTCGGCAACCAGAGGGACAGGGATTGACGATAATCGGCCAACGAGTCAGGGAATAGGAGAAAGTGTCGGCTATTTGGACCCTCGAGCCTGCTCAGTACTGCCCCTCCGACACTCCCTCAGTACTGCCCCTCCGACAGTGCGGCGCTCCCTCAGTACTGCCCCTCCGACAGTGCGGCGCTCCCTCAGTACTGCCCCTCCGACAGTGTGGCGCTCCCTCAGTGCTGCCCCTCCGACAGTGCGGTGCTCCCTCAGGACCGCCCCTCCGACAGTGCGGCTCTCCCTCAGTACTGCCCCTCCGACAGTGTGGCGCTCCCTCAGTACTGTCCCTCCGACAGTGCGGCACTCCCTCAGTACTGCCCTCCAATAGTGCGGCACTCCCTCAGTACTGTCCCTCCGACAGTGCGGCGCTCCCTCAGTACTGTCCCTCCGACAGTGCGGCGCTCCCTCACTACTGCCCCTCTGACAGTGTGGCGCTCCCTCAGTACCGCCCCTCTGACAGTACGGCGCTCCCTCAGCACCGCCCCTCCGACAGTACGGCACTCCCTCAGTACCGCCCCTCCGACAGTACGGCGCTCCCTCAGCACCGCCCCTCCAACAGTACGGCGCTCCCTCAGCACCGCACTGGGAGCGTCAGCCTAGATTTTTGTGCTGAAGTCCCTGGAGTGGGACTCGAACCCACAACCTTCTGACTCAGAGGCGAGAGAGTGCTGCCCGGCTGACACACTCGAGGAGAATTTATTTCGAGGGGAGGGTTGTTAAGAAATGGAACGCCTGAATCACAGTCCATGGGAACTTCCAAAGGGCAATGGGACATGTACCGAGAACATAAGAGATAGGAGCAGGAGTTGGCCATTCGGCCCCTCGAGCCTGCTCCGCCATTCAGTACGATCGTGGCTGATCCGATCATGGACTCAGCTCCACTTCCCCGCCCGCTCCCCTTAACCCTCGACTATCCACAGAGAACCAATTGTGCTGGGTCTTAGAGTCATAGACAGCTCCTTCGCAAGAGCCGACATAGTCACAAGGGGCCGAACGGCTTCTCCTGTGCCCGATCACACGCGGATTCCTGAAGACATTTAACTGCAAGGCCGTCGGGTGGGGCGGAGAGTGACTGGGAGGAAATAATTCATTAGGACAAAGTGAAGGAGTTTGATCTGAAGCATGCGTGAGGCAGGGCGGTAATTAAATCCTCGCTCTCCCCCCCCCCCCCCTCCCCCCTCCCCCAACACTCTCTCCCCGGCCCCCTCCCCGAAGAGCTGAAGATATCTCTTGTCGCCGTCTCCAATTACGGCCAGCTCAGCTCGTCCTAAACCTGCCGACTTTTAGGTTCCACTCGGCGATTAGGTCATCGGGCCTGAAGGCGACAGGATTGCTCGGGGGTGTAATTATAACCAAGGGCTCCCTGACCTGCTGCCACAGGCCCATTCCAACTCCCACTCGCATCCCTTCCGGCCCCCCCCCCCCAGCCCCCACCAATACCCCCGCTCCCCGGCATCTCCGGGTAAACCGGACAAGGCTAACCAACCAACGCACCTCTCGCTCCCTGCTACAACCGCACGGGGTATTGGTGAGGCCACACCTGGAGCACTGCGTGCAGTTTGGGTCTCCGTATTTAAGGAAGGATAGACAATAGGAGCAGGAGCAGGCCATTCGGCCCCTCGAGCCTGCACCGCCATTCAATATGATCATGGCTGATCCTCTATCTCAACACCATATTCCCGCTTTCTCCCCCATACCTCTTGATGCCTTTTGTGTCTAGAAATCTATCTATCTCCCTCTTAAATATATTCAGTGACTTGGCCTCCACAGCCTTCTGTGGTAGAGAATTCCACAGGTTCACCACCCTCTGAGTGAGAACGTTTCTCCTCATCTCGGTCCTAAATTTCCTACCCCGTATCCTGAGACTGTGACCCCCTTGTTCTAGACTTCCCAGCCCCGGGGAAACATCCTCCCCGCATCCAGTCTGTCCAACCCCGTCAGAATTTTATACCTTTCAATGAGATCCCCTCTCATTCTTCTAAACTCCAGTGAATACAGGCCCAGTCGACCCAATCTCCCCTCATACGACAGTCCTGCCATCCCAGGAATCAGTCTGGTGAACCTTCGCTGCACTCCCTCTATGGCAAGTATACTTTGCATTGGAGGCAGTTCAGAGAAGGTTCACTCGGTTGATTCTGGAGAGGAGGGGGTTGTCTTATGAAGAAAGGTTGAGCAGGTTGGGCCTCTACTCATTGGAGTTTGGAAGAATGAGAGGTGATCTTATTGAAACGTATAAGATACTGAGGGGGCTCGACAGGGTGGATGCAGAGAGGATGTTTCCCCTCGTGGGGGAATCTAGAACTAGGGGGCATAGTCTCAGAATAAGGGGTCGCCCATTTAGGATGGAGATGAGGAGGAATTTCTTCTCTCAGAGGGTTGTAAATCTGTGGAATTCTCTGCCCCAGAGAGCTGTGGAGGCTGGGTCATTGAATATATTCAAGGTGGAGATAGACAGATTTTTGAGCGATAAGGGAGTGCAGGGGCGGGCGGGGAAGTGGAGCTGAGTCCATGATCAGATCAGCCATGATCGTATTGAATGGCGGAGCAGGCTCGAGGGGCTTATATGGAAACTCCTCCGGTCTAAAGCGTGGGTTGGGCACACATCTGGGGCCTAGTTTCACGTTCAGAGAGCCAGCCCACCTGGGATTATGCAGAAAGTCAGGAGAGGAACATGTCGGGAAAGGATGACCAGGCCTCTCTTCTCTTGGGAAAAATAACAAGGGGGTGACCTAATAGAGGTCTTTAAAATCGTGAAAGGTTTTGATCGAGTGGATACAGAGAGAGTGTTTCCACTCTGTCGGGCAGACCAGAACTGGGGGCCACCAATATCAGACAGTCACTGATAAACCCAACGGGGAATTCAGGAGAAACTTCTTTACCCAGAGAGCGGTGAGAATGTGGAACTCGCTGCCCCAGGGATGGGTTGAGGCGAATAGTATCGATGTATTTAAGGGGAGGCTGGAAGAGCATATTCCACCACCTTCAACACTCACTCCCTCCACCACCTTCAACACTCACTCACTCCCTCCACCACCTTCAACACTCACTCACTCCACCACCTTCAACACTCCCTCCCTCCACCACCTTCAACACTCACTCACTCCCTCCACCACCGGCGCCCCCTGGCTGCAGTGTGCACCGTCTACAAGATGCACCGCGGCAACTCGCCAAGGCTTCTTCGGCAGCACCTCCCAAACCCACGACCTCGACCGTCTAGAAGGACAAGGGCAGCAGGCGCATGGGAACACCACCACCTCCACGTTCCCCTCCCAGTCACACACCATCCCGACTTGGGAATATATCGGCCGTTCCTTCATCGTCGCTGGGTCATAATCCTGGAACTCCCTCCCTAACAGCACTGTGGGAGCACCTTCACCACACGGACTGCAGCGGTTCAAGAAGGCGGCTCACCACCACCTTCTCCAGGGGCAATTAGGGTCGGGCAATAAATGCTGGGCCTGGTCAGCGACGTCCACATCCCGAGGTGAATTTTGAATGCAACAAGAGGGTCTGATCTTCCTTGGCAGGAGTAGTGGCAAATGGTTCCTTCAGTGACCCCAATGTTGGGTGCGGGGCAGGGGTCGGGTGAGGGTTAGTCATCCAGGGACCCCGGTCTCGGTCATAAAGCGCACAGAGGTCAAGTGAGGATCGGGAGTGATGCCCCCCGCCCACCCCCCTGTGCCCGCCCAAGGTCACTGGGGTCAAGGTGTCAGAAGTGTACCCGTTACCCATGGAAACCCCCCAAACCCAGGCGACATGGCAAAACTCTTTGGGGGAGAAGGGTGGGGAGACATCTGTCATAAGAACATAAGAAATAGGAGCAGGAGTCGGCCATTCAGCCCTTCGAGCCTGCTCCGCCATTCAACACGATCATGGCTGATCCAATCATGGACTCAGCTCCACTTCCCTGCCCGCCCCCTTATCGGTTAAGAAACTGTCTATTTCTGTCTTAAATTTATTCAATGACCCGGCTTCCACAGCTCTCTGAGGCAGCGAATTCCACAGATTTACAACCCTCTGAGAGAAGAAATTTCTCCTCATCTCAGTTTTAAATGGGCAGCCCCTTATTCTGAGACCATGCCCCCTAGTTCTAGTCTCCCCCATCAGTGGAAACATCCTCTGTGCATCCACCTTGTCGAGCCCCCTCATAATCTTATACTTTTCGATAAGATCACCTCTCATTCTTCTGAATTCCAATGAGTAGAGGCCCAACCTCCTCAACCTTTCGTCATAAGTCAACCCCCTCATCCCCGGAATCGACCGAGTGAACCTTCTCTCCAATCACGGAGTCTCTCCCTCGCGATCTCCCCAGTCCGAAACGCCCTCTGGTCCGATCGGGTTACGATTCACCCGTCTGCAATGTATTTGCTTCATGAGTTCTTTGCTGAAGAATTCATAGCAACACATTGCTATTAAGAACTAGTTGGTTTATTAGCAAAGGTTTAACAATCACACGACACATTACCGGTTCATCCACCGGGCTCACAACCACCTGCCCCATCGTGGATCCCCCGAACCCAACTGGCCGGGGTTTTATTGAGTCTTGTGACCATCACGTGACCAGCTAAGCCACTCCCAACTCAACAGCTCCACAACTATTTGAATTCTCACTTTAAAACATGTGCCTCCTTTTGACAAGGACACCAGAACCCAGGAACTGCAAAATAAACTGAAACGGAAACTTAAGTCCCATTAAAATTTGGTTGCCGGGGGCGATGATGCACTCCAGTCCCTCCGGCGCCGACCTCTCGCGGAAGACCGCGAGCGTACCGGTGGACACCGCGCCCTCCGTCTCCAGGGACACCCTGTACACCGACCTTTGGTAAGGTGGGGATTACAGACCCCAGTAATGCACTGGACTTTAGTCCCTGGCGAGGGACTTGAACCCACAATCTTCTGACTCAGAGGTGAGAGTGCTGCCCACTGAGCCATGGCAAGAGCCCTCGACCAGGAGAGGGTTCATCATATTTAGTTGGGCTCTGTGCTGCCAATGGGTCTTTGAAGGGCAGTCCCATTCTGCAGACAACTTGGCTGCGTGCAGTCGGCCAAACGTTTCCTTTACAGCTTCTACATTTTGTTCTAATCTCTTGTTACTGAGGGGAGCTCAGAGCGGAAGGCACACTGTGTTCTTCGAGAGAGATAAAGCAGACCATACAGCCCCATCAAACACTCCCTCTACACTGTCCCATCGAACACTCCCAGGGCAGGTACAGCACGGGGTTAGATACAGAGTAAAGCTCCCTCTACACTGTCCCATCAAACACTCTCAGGGCAGGTACAGGGGGTTAGATACAGAGTAAAGCTCCCTCTACACTGTCCCAACAAACACTCCCAGGGCAGGTACAGCACGGGGTTAGATACAGAGTAAAGCTCCCTCTACACTGTCCCATCAAATACTCCCAGGGCAGGTACAGGGGGTTAGATACAGAGTAAAGCTCCCTCTACACTGTCCCATCAAATACTCCCAGGGCAGGTACAGCACGGGGTTAGATACAGAGTAAAGCTCCCTCTACACTGTCCCATCGAACACTCCCATGGCAGGTACAGCACGGGGTTAGATACAGAGTAAAGCTCCCTCTACACTGTCCCATCAAACACTCCCAGGGCAGGTACAGGGGGTTAGATACAGAGCAAAGCTCCCTCTACACTGTCCCATCAAACACTCCCAGGGCAGGTACAGGGGGTTAGATACAGAGTAAAGCTCCCTCTACACTGTCCCATCGAACACTCCCATGGCAGGTACAGGGGGTTAGATACAGAGTAAAGCTCCCTCTACACTGTCCCATCAAACACTCCCAGGACAGGTACAGGGGGTTAGATACAGAGCAAAGCTCCCTCTGCACTGTCCCATCAAACACTCCCAGGGCAGGTACAGCACGGGGTTAGATACAGAGTAAAGCTCCCTCGACACTGTCCCATCAAATACTCCCAGGGCAGTTACAGCCACGACTCACCCATTTAGTATCCAGAAGGCATCTTCTGTATAAACACTCCAGATCTCCATCTCCCATATTCAACCAGGTATCTCTCCACAATCCCTCCCATCCCTTGGAAATATATCGGCCGTTCCTTCATCGTCGCTGGGTCACAATCCTGGAACTCCCTCCCTAACAGCACTGTGGGAGCACCTTCACCACACGGACTGCAGCGGTTCAAGAAGGGGGCTCACCATCACCTTCTCAAGGGGTAATTAGGGATGGGCAATAAATGCCGGCCTGGCCAGCGACGCCCACATCCCGGGAACTATTTTTTAAAAAATACTGCACCTCCACGGCACTGGAGGGTTGGATGAGCCGCGTGTTACTCACTGCGGCCAACTTCTGCCCAACCAACGAGCTTCATGGAATCACAGAAATTTACGGCAGGGAAGGAGGCCATTTTGGCCCGTCGTGTCCGCGCCGGCCGACCAAGAGCTACCCAGCCTAATCCCACTTTCCCGCTCTGGGTCCGTAGCCCTGTAGGTTACGGCACTTCAGGTGCACATCCAAGTACTGTTTAAATGTGGTGAGGGTTTCTGCCTCTACCACCCTTTCAGGCCGTGAGTTCCACCCCAGACCCCCACCACCCTCTGGGTGAAGACATTTCCCTCAAATCCCCTCTAAACCTCCCCCCAATTACTTTCAATCTATGCCCCCGGTTGTTGACCCCTCTGCCAAGGGAAACAGGTCCGTCCTATCCACTCTATCCAGGCCCCTCATCATTTTATACACCTCAATCAGGTCTCCCCTCAGCCTCCTCTGTTCCAAGGTAAACAACCCCAGTCTATCCAATCTTTCCTCATCGCTAAAATTCTCCAGTCCTGGCAACATCCTGGTAAATCTCCTCTGTACCCTCTCTAGTGCAACATCCTGGTAAATCTCCTCTGTACCCTCTCCAGTGCAACATCCTGGTAAATCTCCTCTGTACCCTCTCCAGTGCAACATCCTGGTAAATCTCCTCTGTACCCTCTCAAGAGCAACATCCTGGTAAATCTCCTCTGTACCCTGTCCAGTGCAACATCCTGGTAAATCTCCTCTGTACCCTCTCCAGTGCAACATCCTGGTAAATCTCCTCTGTACCCTCTCCAGTGCAACATCCTGGTAAATCTCCTCTGCACCCTCTCCAGTGCAACATCCTGGTAAATCTCCTCTG
Source organism: Pristiophorus japonicus (assembly GCF_044704955.1). Lineage (NCBI taxonomy): Eukaryota > Metazoa > Chordata > Chondrichthyes > Pristiophoridae > Pristiophorus > Pristiophorus japonicus. Next base: position 3,594,743 of record NC_092003.1, read on the forward strand.
CACCCTCTCCAGTGCAACATCCTGGTAAATCTCCTCTGCACCCTCTCCAGTGCAACATCCTGGTAAATCTCATCTGTACCCTCTCCAGTGCAACATCCTGGTAAATCTCCTCTGCACCCTCTCCAGTGCAACATCCTGGTAAATCTCCTCTGCACCCTCTCCAGTGCAACATCCTGGTAAATCTCATCTGTACCCTCTCCAGTGCAACATCCTGGTAAATCTCCTCTGCACCCTCTCCAGTGCAACATCTTGGTAAATCTCCTCTGCACCCTCTCCAGTGCAACATCTTGGTAAATCTCCTCTGTACCCTCTCCAGTGCAACATCCTGGTAAATCTCCTCTGTACCGTCTCCAGTGCAACATCCTGGTAAATCTCCTCTGTACCCTCTCTAGTGCAATCACATCTTTCCTGTAATGTGGTGACCAGACCTGCACGCAGTACTCCAGCTGTGGGCCGAACCGAAGGTGGCAGAACCATCCGACTAAAGAACAGCTGCTATTGCTCCTTGGAATACTGGGATCAGGATTTCTCGGCTACGTCGGAGTCACGTCTTGTAGCCGGAGCTACCGAACTGGAGACCTTTTAACTCCATCGGAGTCGAAAGCAGCACTTCCTCAGGAATCGCCCTGTTTCCACGGATGCCCTCAACTGACCAATCACAACCGTTTGTTTTTTTTTTTTAATTCGTTCCTGGGATGTGGGGAGTCACCAGCAAGGCCAGCATTTCATTGGCCATCCCTAATTGCCCCTTGAGAAGGAGGTGGTGAGCCACCAGGTCAGAGGGTAGTTAAGAGCCAATCACATTCGTTGTGGGCCTGGAGTCCGATATCAGCCAGACCGGCTAAGGGCGGCAGATTTCCTTCCCGAAAGGGACATTAGTGAACCAGATAGGTGTTTACGACAATCCGGGAGTTCCACAGTCACCATTCCGGACGCAAGCTTTTTAAATTCCAGATTTATTTAATTAACTGAATTTAAATTCCCCAGCTGCCCTGGTGAGATTCGAACTCGGGTCTGGTCCAGTAATAGAACCACTGTGCTAACGTACCCTACAACAAAGGGCCACAGCGGGTGAGAGGCAGGCTGGTGGGATGGGCGGACACGTGGCAGATGAAATTTAACGCAGAAAAGTGCGACGTGATACATTTTGGTCGGGGAAACGAGGAGAGACAATATAAACTGAAGGGTACAGTCCTAAAGAGGGTGCATGAACAGAGAGACCTGGGGCTATGTGGGCACAGAAGGTGGCAGGGCAGGTTGAGAAAGCGGTAAAAAAAAGCTTACGGGGTCCTGGGCTCCATAAATAGAGGCACAGAGTACAAAAGTGTGCAAATTATGACGAACCTGTATAAAACACGGGTCCGGCCCCAACTGGTGTATTGTGTCCCATTCTGAGCACTGCACTTTAGGGAGGGTGTGAAGGCCTGAGAGACATTGCAGAGGGGATTTTTGAGAATGGTTCCAGGGATGAGAGACTTCTGTTACTGGCATGTTGGCCTTCATAGCGAGAGGATTTGAGTATAGGAGCAGGGAGGTCTTACTGCAGTTGTACCGGGCCTTAGTGAGGCCTCACCTGGAATATTGTGTTCAGTTTTGGTCTCCTAATCTGAGGAAGGACATTCTTGCTATTGAGGGAGTGCAGCGAAGGTTCACCAGACTGATTCCCGGGATGGCAGGACTGACATATGAGGAGAGACTGGATCGACTAGGCTTATATTCACTGGAATTTAGAAGAATGAGAGGGGATCTCATAGAAACATATAAAATTCTGACGGGATTGGACAGGTTAGATGCAGGAAGAATGTTCCCGATGTTGGGGAAGTCCAGAACCAGGGGGTCACAGTCTAAGGATAAGGGGTAAGCCATTTAGGACCGAGATGAGGAGAAACTTCTTCACCCAGAGAATTGTGAACCTGTGGAATTCTCCACCACAGAAATTTGTTGAGGTCAGTTCGTTAGATATATTCAAGAGGGAGTTTTTGGCATGGGAGCAAGTCATCCTCAATACAAGGGCCCCCCCCGAATACAACTCTGTAACACATGTTCTTGCGAACCCATCGTGCAGACCTGAGGAGGCCCACGAAGGGCCGAGTGTCTCTGTGGTACCTCCCCTCAATGGACGTCTCCCCCCCCCCCGGCCCCCGCGAGAGAAGGTAGCGAGGATTGGCGGGGTCTGTACGTGTCGCGGTCGGCACAGCCAGGCTAGTCCTGGGGGGGGCCCATTTCCTGATCCACGGACCCCCCCCCCAAACTCCCACACCCCACTCCCCCCCTCGATCCCCCACCCACTTCCCACTCCCCCCCCTCCACCACTCCCCCCTACGATCCCCCACCCACTTCCCACTCCCCCCTTCCCCCCCCCACCTCTCCCACTCCCCCCCCACCTACCCCACTCCCCCCCCCACCTACCCCACTCCCCCCCCACCTACCCCACTCCCCCCCCACTCCCACTCCCCCCCTCCCCCACTCCCCCCCCACCTACCCCACTCCCACTCCCCCCCTCCACCACTCCCCCCCCACTCCCACTCCCCCCCTCGATCCCCCACCCACTTCCCACTCCCCCCCCCACCTACCCCACTCCCCCCCCACTCCCACTCCCCCCCTCCACCACTCCACCACTCCCCCCCCACTCCCACTCCCCCCCTCGATCCCCCACCCACTTCCCACTCCCCCCCCCCACCTACCCCACTCCCCCCCCACTCCCACTCCCCCCTCCACCACTCCACCACTCCCCCCCCACTCCCACTCCCCCCCTCGATCCCCCACCCACTTCCCACTCCCCCCCCCACCTACCCCACTCCCCCCCCCACTCCCACTCCCCCCTCCACCACTCCACCACTCCCCCCCCACTCCCACTCCCCCCCTCGATTCCCCCACCCACTTCCCACTCCCCCCCTTCCCCACCTCCCCCCTCCACCACTCCCCCCCACTCCCCCCCTCGATCCCCCACCCACTTCCCACTCCCCCCCTTCCCCACCTCCCCCACTCCCCCCCACTCCCACTCCCCCCCACTCCCACTCCCCCACTCCCACTCCCCCACTCCCCCCCACTCCCACTCCCCCCTCCACCACCTACCCCACTCCCCCCCACTCCCGCTCCCCCCCACTCCTACTCCCCCCCTCCCCCACTCCCCCCCACTCCCACTCCCACTCCCCCCCACTCCCACTCCCACTCCCCCAACCCCACTCACCCCACTCCCCCCCACTCCCACTCCCCCCCTCCCCCACTCCCCCCCACTCCCACTCCCCCACTCCCCCCCACTCCCACTCCCACTCCCCCAACCCCACTCACCCCACTCCCCCCCACTCCCACTCCCCCCCTTCCCCACCTCCCCCACTCCCCCCCACTCCCACTCCCACTCCACCACCTACCCCACTCCCCCCCACTCCCCCCCTCCCCCCCACTCTCACTCCCCCCCACTCCCCCCCACTCCCACTCCCCCCCACTCACCCCACTCCCCCCCACTCCCACTCCCCCCTCCACCACTCCCCCCCTCCACCACTCCCACTTCCCCACTCCCCCCCACTCCCACTCCCACTCCACCACCTACCCCACTCCCCCCCACTCCCCCCCTCCACCACTCCCCCCCACTCCCCCCCTCCACCACTCCCCCCCACTCCCACTCCCCCCACTCCCCCCCACTCCCCCCCTCCACCACTCCCCCCCACTCCCACTCCCCCCCACTCCCCCCCACTCCCACTTCCCCACCCCCCCTCCACCACTCCCCCCCACTCCCACACCCCCCCTCCACCACTCCCCCCCACTCCCACACCCCCCCTCCACCACTCCCACAATTCCCCCCTCCACTCCTCGATCCCCCACCCACTTCCCACTCCCCCCATTCCCACTCTCACTCCCCCCCCACTCCCACTCCCACTCTCCCCCCCCTCCACCACTCCCCCCCACTCCCACTCCCCCTCCCCCCTCCACCACCACTCCCCCAACCCCCCCTCCACCACTCCCCCAACCCCCCCTCCACCACTCCCCCAATTCCCCCCCCCTCCACTCCTCGATCCCCCACCCACTTCCCACTCCCCCATTCCCACTCCCACTCCCCCCCCCCCCCACTCTCACATACAGGGGGGGGGGTGGTGCTGAGCCCGTCAACGGTAACCTTGGAGACGCCGTGCATTGTGGGCGATCTGGCCTCCACGGAGGCTTCTCAATAGAGAGAGAGAGAGAAAAATAATGAGTGGAAGAGAGAGAAAGACAAAGAGAAATGAAGAGAGAAAAAAAGAGAAAGAGAAAAAGAAAAATCGCATTTATATCGCTCTTGTCACAGCCCCAGGATAGTCCAAAATGTTTAACAGCCAATGAAGTACTTTCTTTGGAGTGCGCTCACTGTTGTAATGTGGGAAACGCCAATTTGCGCACAGCAAGCTCCCACACACAGCGATGTGATAATGACCCAGATCATCTGTTTTTATTTTAAAGTGATGTTGGTTGAGGGATAAATATTGGGCCCAGGACACTGAGTACTGTCCCTCCGACAGTGCGGCGCTCCCTCAGTACTGCCCCTCCGACAGTGCAGCGCTCCCTCAGTACTGCCCCTCCGACAGTGCAGCGCTCCCTCAGTACTGCCCCTCCGACAGTGCGGCGCTCCCTCAGTACTGCCCCTCCGACAGTGCGGCGCTCCCTCAGTACTGCCCCTCCGACAGTGCGGCGCTCCCTCAGTACTGCCCCTCCGACAGTGCGGCGCTCCCTCAGTACTGCCCCTCCGACAGTGCGGCGCTCCCTCAGTACTGCCCCTCCGACAGTGCGGCGCTCCCTCAGTACTGCCCCTCCGACAGTGCGGCGCTCCCTCAGTACTGCCCCTCCGACAGTGCGGCGCTCCCTCAGTACTGCCCCTCCGACAGCACAGTGCGGCACTCCCTCAGTACTGCCCCTCCGACAGCGCAGTGCGGCGCTCCCTCAGTACTGCCCCTCCGACAGCGCAGTGCGGCACTCCCTCAGTACTGCCCCTCCGACAGCGCAGTGCGGCGCTCCCTCAGTGCTGCCCCTCCGACAGCGCAGTGCGGCGCTCCCTCAGTACTGCCCCTCCGACAGTGCGGCGCTCCCTCAGTACTACCCCTCCGACAGCGCAGTGCGGCACTCCCTCAGTACTACCCCTCCGACAGTGCGGCACTCCCTCAGTACTGCCCCTCCGACAACGCAGTGCGGCGCTCCCTCAGTGCTGCCCCTCCGACAACGCAGTGCGGCGCTCCCTCAGTACTACCCCTCCGACAGCGCAGTGCGGCACTCCCTCAGTACTACCCCTCCGACAGTGCGGCACTCCCTCAGTACTACCCCTCCGACAGTGCGGCACTCCCTCAGTACTGCCCCTCCGACAGCGCAGTGCAGCGCTCCCTCAGTACGGCGGGGCTCGAACCCACGGATGATAGCGGAGAAAGGTAGTGGCCGGCATTGCACTGATCAGTGTCAATGGTCCACAATTCTCTGCACCCCATCGCAGCGGCACTCATGCTGTTGGTATTTACCAATTTAATCTGGTGACTGCCCCAGCTCGGAGTCTGGAGCAGTGGAATGCCAGCTATGTTTAATGGCAGCTGGCAGATGCACTCGCCCCTGATAAAGGACTATATTTGAACAATGTGTCAAATACCAGTCCAGAGTAGGCCCCTGCTCTTTTAGTCAGCCATCATTCGTCATCTCAACACTTAATGGCCTGCTAACGTGCTTTGGTTGCTCTGCCTCAGCCAGAGGAATGTACATCGCGTTTCCAGCAAGCGCAGAAACTGGCCGTTCAGCCCAACGGGGTCCCGGGGCTGTGAGCGTTGGAGACCATCCCCAATTGCCCCTTGAGAAGGTGGTGGTGAGCCGCCTTCTTGAACCGCTGCAGTCCGTGTGGTGAAGGTGCTCCCCAAAGCAAGCGCTCCACTCGGAACTCCTTCACGGCAAACGAGCCAAAGGTGGGCCAGAGGAAACGTTACAAGGGACCACCCTCAAAGCCTCCCTGATAAAGTGCAACATCCCCACCGACACCTGGGAGTCCCTGGGCCCAAAGACCAGTCCGCCCCTAAGTGGAGGAAGTGCATCCGGGAGGGCGCTGAGCACCTCGAGTCTCGTCGCCGAGAGCCTGCAGAGACCAAGCGCAGGCAGCGGAAGGAGCGTGCGGCAAACCTGTCCCACCCTCCCCTTCCCTCAACCGCTGTCTGTCCCACCCTCCCCTTCCCTCAACCACTGTCTGTCCCACCTGTGACAGGGACTGTGGTTCCCGTATTGGACTGTTCAGCCATGTAAGGACTCGTGTTAAGAGTGGAAGCAAGTCTTCCTCGATTCCGAGGGACTGCCTATGATGGTGATGGTGAAGGTGCTCCCACAGTGCCGTTAGGGAGGGAGTTCCAGGATTGTGACCCAGCGACGATGAAGGAACGACCGATATAGGCCCAAGTCGGGGCGGTGTGTGCGACTGGGAGGGGAACGTGGAGGTGGTGGTGTTCCCATGCGCCTGCTGCCCTTGTCCTTCGAGGTGGGACCATCGGCAGGGAGCAGCGTACGGCTACGAGGCCAGGTCGCTGACTACCGTGCTGGGCAGGCACAGCAAGGAGGGGGGCGAAGGAGCGGCGAGAGTCCGCAGAGGGACGTGATCGGGGCCCGGGAGAGGCGCGAGTTCGGGGCCCAGGAGAGGCCCAGGGGCAGCCACGGGCCCAGCCTACTCTGCGATATGTGTGCGCACTAGGCCCGTGCAGCAGAGCTGGTCTCCAGTCGTCCTGGTTAACCCTTGCCCCTGGACCAAGACCTCGCTCTGTCAAGCCCGTGTGGTGGCTGGTGTGTAACGGTCACCCCGCGTTAAAACAATCCACCCACAGGCATCTTCCACCCTTCAGGATGTAGTTCAGGATCCGGAATATTAGGTCCTTCATTGAAACACCTGGGAACTCATCCCTTTTATGGCTTGGAAGCAAGTCATCCTCGATCCGAGGGACGCCTAGGTGGTAGAGGTCGCGGGTTTGGTAGATGTTTAATCTCTACACCAGCCTCCTCGCACCCCTCGACATCTCCCCCCCCCCCTAATCCTCTCATTCTCCCTCCAGCCTCCCCTTAAACACATCGATACTATTCACCTCAACCCCTCCCTGTGGCAGCGAGTTCCACATTCTCTGGTTGAAAATTGAAGAACTATTCGGGAAATGGCGAGGCCGCTCTTTCTCTTTCCCCTTTCTTGGTACAATGGCCCCCTTCCCCACACGTCTGCTTAATGTATTTATCGAGCGCCTTCTCACAGCCTGAAGACCCCAGGAAACACGACACGAACAACAAACGGCCATTTTGTTCTACAGAGACGAACGGCCATCTCTCCAGCGCCTCTCAATCCCCTCAGGACCTCCCAAAGCGCCTCACAGACAATGAAGCACTTGTCTCTTTTGAAGTGTTTTGTGATGTGGGAAACGCCAATTTGCGCACAGCAAGCTCCCACACACAGCAATGTGATCATTGACCGAGAACCATGCAATCATTTACGGCAGGGAAGCAGGCCATTTCGGCCCGTCGTGTCCGCGCCGGCCGACCAAGAGCTACCCGGCCTAATCCCACTTTCCCGCTCTGGGTCCGTAGCCCTGCAGGTTACGGCACTTCAGGTGCACATCCAAGTACTGTTTAAATGTGGTGAGGGTTTCTGCCTCTACCACCCTTTCAGGCAGTGAGTTCCACCCCAGACCCCCACCACCCTCTGGGTGAAGACATTTCCCTCAAATCCCCTCTAAACCTCCCCCCAATTACTTTCAATCTCTGCCCCCTGGTTGTTGACCCCTCTGCCAAGGGAAACAGGTCCGTCCTATCCACTCTATCCAGGCCCCTCATCATTTTATACACCTCAATCAGCTCTCCCCTCAGCCTCCTCTGTTCCAAAGTAAAAACCCCAGCCTATCCAATCGTTCCTCATCGCTAAAATTCTCCACTCCCGGCAACATCCTGGTAAATCTCCTCTGTACCCTCTCTAGTACAACATCCTGGTAAATCTCCTCTGTACCCTCTCTAGTGCAACATCCTGGTAAATCTCCTCTGTACCCACTCTAGTGCAACATCCTGGTAAATCTCCTCTGTACCCTCTCCAGTGCAACATCCTGGTAAATCTCCTCTGTACCCTCTCCAGTGCAACATCCTGGTAAATCTCCTCTGTACCCTCTCCAGTGCAACATCCTGGTAAATCTCCTCTGTACCCTCTCCAGTGCAACATCCTGGTAAATCTCCTCTGTACCCACTCTAGTGCAACATCCTCGTAAATCTCCTCTGTACCCTCTCCAGTGCAACATCCTCGTAAATCTCCTCTGTACCCTCTCCAGTGCAACATCCTGGTAAATCTCCTCTGTACCCTCTCTAGTGCAACATCCTGGTAAATCTCCTCTGTACCCTCTCTAGTGCAACATCCTGGTAAATCTCCTCTGTACCCTCTCCAGTGCAACATCCTGGTAAATCTCCTCTGTACCCTCTCTAGTGAAATCACATCTTTCCTGTAATGTGGTGACCAGAACTGCACGCAGTACTCCAGCTGTGGCCTAACCAGTGTTTTATACAGGTCAAGCATAACCCCCCTGCTCTTACAATGTCTGTTTTTTTTAAAGTGATGCTGGTCGAGGGATAAATATTTGGCCCAGGACACTGGCGAGAACTCCCAATAGTGGCCATGGGATCTTCCTCGTCCACCTGAGAAGGCAGACAGGGGCCTTGACTTAACGTCTCATCTGAAAGACAACAGGATGCCTTCGTCAGTACTGCATTGGATGCCAACCTCATCATCACAGGAAGTCCCTCGGAATCGAGGAAGACTTGCTTCCACTCTAAACACGAGTCCTTAGGTGACTGAACAGTCCAATACGGGAGCCACAGTCCCTGTCACAGGTGGGACAGACAGTGGTTGAGGGAAGGGGAGGGTGGGACTGGTTTGCCGCACGCTCCTTCCGCTGCCTGCGCTTGGTTTCTGCACGCTCTCGGCGACGAGACTCGAGGTGCTCAGCGCCCTCCCAGATGCACTCCCTCCACTTAGGGGCGGACTGGTCTTTGGCCAGGGACTCCCAGGTGTGGGTGGGGATGTTGCATTTTATCAGGGAGGGTTTGAGGGTGGTCCCTTGTAACGTTTCCTCTGCCCACCTTTGGCCCGTTTGCCGTGAAGGAGTTCCGAGTAGAGCGCTTGCTTTGGGAGTCTCGTGTCTGGGGGACATGCGGACAATGTGGCCCTGCCCAGCGGAGCTGGTCGAGTGTGGTCAGTGCTTCGATGCTGGGGATGTTGGCCTGGTCGAGGACGCTAACGTTGGTGCGTCTGTCCTCCCAGGGGATTTGCAGGATCTTGCGGAGACATCGTTGGTGGTATTTCTCCAGCAACGTGTGTGCTTAAGCCCTGTGGGGAGGTCACCATGTGATCCAAGCAGACTCTTGGGAGGGTGGGAGAGAGTTTAGGTTCTGCAGTACATACGACTGCAGTTCCCAACCAGGCCCTCCCCAATTCATTCTACATCCACTAGGTTATCATATCGAGGATTAAGGGGCGATCTCATCGAGGGGTTTGAGGGAGTTAAAGGGTTCGATGGGGCAGATCGAGAGAGAAAGTGTTCCCTCTGGTGGGTCAGTCCAGAACAAGGGGGCGACACCTTACCATTAGAGCCCGGCCGTTCAGGGTGATGTCAGGGAGCACTTCTTCACACAAAGGGCCCTGGGAATCGGGAACTCTCTCCCCCAAAACGCTGTCGAGGTCGGGGGTCACTGGGAAATGTCAAGACGGTAATAGAAACATAGAAAATAGGTGCAGGAGTAGGCCATTCGGCCCTTCGAGCCTGCACCACCATTCAATGAGTTCATGGCTGAACATGCAACTTCAGTACCCCATTCCTGCTTTCTCGCCATACCCCTTGATTCCCCTAGTAGTAAGGACTACATCTAACTCCTTTTTGAATATATTTAGTGAATTGGCCTCAACTACTTTCTGTGGTAGAGAATTCCACAGGTTCACCACTCTCTGGGTGAAGAAGTTTCTCCTCATCTTGGTCCTAAATGGCTTACCCCTTATCCTTAGACTGTGACCCCTGGTTCTGGACTTCCCCAACATCGGGAACATTCTTCCTGCATCTAACCTGTCTAAATCCATCAAAATTTTAAACGTTTCTATGAGGCCCCCTCTCATTCTTCTGAACTCCAGTGAATACAAGCCCAGTCGATCCAGTCTTTCTTGATAGGTCAGTCCCACCATCCCGGGAATCAGTCTGGTGAACCTTCGCTGCACTCCCTCAATAGCAAGAATGTCCTTTCTCCGATTAGGAGACCAAAACTGCACACAGAGATTTTTTTGGGTAAGGGTATTAAGGGTTACGGAACCAAGGCGGGTAGATGGGGTTACAAGAAATAAGGGATGCATGCAATAAAGGTAGAGCAGTTATCATGGGCGACTTTAATCTACATATAGATTGGGCTAACCAAACTGGTAGCAAACTGGAGGAGGATTTTCTGGAGTGTATTAGGGATGGGTTTCTTGACCAATATGTCAAGGAACCAACCAGAGAGCTGGCCATCCTAGACTGGGTGATGTGTAATGAGAAGGGACTAATTATCAATCTTGTTGTGCGAGGCCCCTTGGGGAAGAGTGACCATAACATGGTAGAATTCTTTATTAAGATGGAGAGTGACACAGTTAATTCAGAAACTAGGGTCCTGAACTTAAGGAAAGGTAACTTTGATGGTTTGAGGCGTGAATTGGCTAGAATAGACTGGCAAATGATACTTAAAGGGTTGACGGTGGATAGGCAATGGCAAACATTTAAAGATCACATGGATGAACTTCAACAATTGTACATCCCTGTCTGGAGTAAAAATAAAACAGGGAAGGTGGCTCAACCGTGGCTAACAAGTGAAATTAAGGATAGTGTTAGATCCAAGGAAGAGGCATATAAATTGGCCAGAAAAAGTAGCAAACCTGAGGACTGGGAGAATTTTGAATTCAGCAGAGGAGGACAAAGGGGTTAATTAGGAGGGGAAAATAAGAGTATGAGAGGAAGCTTGCCGGGAACATAAAAACTGACTGCAAAAGCTTCTATAGATATGTGAAGAGAAAACGATCGATGAAAACAAATGTAGGTCCCTTGCAGTCAGATTCAGGTGAATTAATAACGGGGAACAAAGAAATGGCAGACCAACTGAACAAACACTTTGGTTCTGTCTTCACGAAGGAAGACACAAATGACCTTCCGGATGTACTAGGGGACCGAAGGTCTAGTGAGAAGGAGGATCTGAAGGATATCCTTATTAGGCGGGAAATTGTGTTAGGGAAATTGATGGGATTGAAGGCCGATAAATCCCCAGGGCCTGATAGTCTGCATCCCAGAGTACTTAAGGAGGTGGCCCTAGAAATAGTGGATGTATTGGTGATCATTTTCCAACAGTCTATCGACTCTGGATCAGTTCCTATGGACTGGAGGGTAGTTAATGTAACACAACTTTTAAAAAAAGGAGGGAGCGAGAAAATGGGTAATTATAGACCGGTTAGCCTGACATCAGTAGTGGGGAAAATGTTGGAATCAATTATTAAGGATGAAATAGCAACCCATTTGGAAAGCAGTGATAGGATCGGACCGAGTCAGCATAGATTTCTGAAAGGGAAATCATGCTTGACGAATCTTCTGGAATTTTTTGAGGATGTAACTAATAGAGTGGACAGGGGAGAACCAGTGGATGTGGTGTATTTGGATTTTCAAAAGGCTTTTGACAAGGTCCCACACAAGAGATTGGTGTGCAAAATCAAAGCACATGGTGTTGGGGGTAATGTACTGATGTGGATAGAGAACTGGTTGGCAGACAGGAAGCAGAGAGTCGGGATAAACGGGTCCTTTTCGGAATCGGCAGTAACTAGTGGAGTACCGCAGGGCTCAGTGCTGGGACCCCAGCTCTTTACAATATACATCAATGATTTGGATGAAGGAATTGAGGGTAATATCTCCAAGTTTGCAGATGACACTAAACTGGGTGGCGGTATGAACTGTGAGGAGGATGCTAAGAGGCTGCAGGGTGACTTGGACAGGTTAGGTGAGTGGGAAAATGCATGGCAGATGCAGTATAATGCGGATAAATGTGAGGTTATTCACTTTGGGGGGCAAAAACACGAAGGCAGAATATTATCTGAATGGCAGCAAATTAGGAAAAGGGGAGGTGCAACGAGACCTGGGTGTCATGGTACATCAGTCATTGAAGGTTGGCATGCAGGTACAGCAGGCGGTGAAGAAGGCAAATGGTATGTTGGCCTTCATAGCTAGGGAATTTGAGTATAGGAGCAGGGAGATCTTACTGCAGTTGTACAGGGCCTTGGTGAGGCCTCACCTGAAATATTGTGTTCAGTTTTGGTCTCCTAATTTGAGGAAGGACGTTCTTGCTATTGAGGGAGTGCAGCAAAGGTTCACCAGACTGATTCCAGGGATGGCTGGACTGACATATGAGGAGAGACTGGATCAACTGGACCTTTATACACTGGAGTTTAGAAGGATGAGAGGGGATCTCATAGAAACATATAAGATTCTGACGGGACGGGACAGGTTAGATGCGGGAAGAATGTTCCCGATGTTGGGGAAGTCCAGAACCAGGGCACACAGTCTAAGGATAAGGGGTAAGCCATTTAGGACTGAGATGAGGAGAAACTTCTTCACCCAGAGAGTGGTGAACCTGTGGAATTCCCTGCCGCAGAGAGTTGTTGATGCCATTCATTGGATATATTCAAGAGGGAGTTAGATGTGGCCCTTACGGCTAAAGGGATCAAGGGGTATGGAGAGAAAGCAGGAATGGGGTACTGAGGGAATGATCAGCCATGATCTTATTGAATGGTGGTGCAGGCTCGAAGGGCCGAATGGCCTACTCCTGCACCTATTTTCTATGTTTCTATGTTTAGGTACAGATCAGCCGCAATCTGATTGAATGTGTAAGGCTGAATGGGCCTCCTCCCCCTCCTATCATTTACCTGGATTTTTTCAGAAGGACTGTCGCTAAAGTTTCACATGGGCATGATTTTTGTTGGAAGATGATGAACAGGCCGGGAATTAATGGAAAGTTCGATGGACCAACAGCAACAAGGGACAATCTCGCGTCCCGATACACGAGAAAGCGCGGGGTCAGGGTGCGGAGCACAGGGGTCAGAGGGTGCGAAGGTCGACGGGTCAGAGGGTGCGAAGGTCGACGGGTCAGAGGGTGCAAAGGTCGACGGGTCAGAGGGTGCGAAGGTCGAATGGTCAGAGGGTGCGAAAAAGGGTCAGAGGATGCGAAGGTCAACGGTTCAGAGGGTGCGAAGTTTAAAGGGTCAGAGGGTGCAAAGGTCAAAAGGTCAGAGGGTGCAAAGGTCAAAGGGTCAGAGTGTGCAGAGGTCAGAGGGTGCAAAGGTCAAAGGGTGCAAAGTTCAGAGAGTGCAAAGGTCGGAGGGTCAGAGGGTGTGAAGGAACGAGGGTGCGAAGGAACGGGGGTGCGCAGGTCAGAGAGTCAGAGGCTGTGAAGGTCAGAGGGTGCGAAGGTCAAAGGGTCAGAGGGTGCGAAGGTCGGAGGGTCAGATGGCGCGAAGTTCAGAGGGTCAGAGGGTGCGAAGGTCAGAGAGTGCGAAGGTCAGGCCCCGGGAAGTGTTTGTTCGGATGAAGGAATGGGGAGGACCAAGGGCGAAAACACAAGAGCGGGATGATGTCATGGGGTGGGGGGGGGGGGGGGGGGTGAAGGGTCGGGTCGGGACTGTGACAGCAGGAGAGAAAACGGGCTGAAGGGTCTCATTTGTCACATCCGGTCACCGTGACCATCGGAGGGGGCCATGTTTGAGATGGTTGGACCGGGGTGGGGGATAGGGAGTGACAGTGATAGGCCGAGATCTGTTCCGGACCACCTATAGGATCAGAGAATAGAATCACAGAACAGCTACAGCACGGAAGGCCATTGGGCCCATCGAGCCCGTGCTGACTCTCGCCCAGTCCCACTCCCCCGCCCTGTCCCCGGAGCCCGGCTAATGTTTTACCCTCCAGACACTTATCCAATTCCCTTTTGAAAGCTACCTCCACCCCCCTCTCAGGCAGCGCATTCCAGATCCTAACCACTCGCTGCGTAAAAACGTTTTCCCTCGTGTCGCCTTTGGTTCTTCTTCTGCCCATCGCCTTCAATCTGTGTCCTCTGGTTCGCCACCCTTCCACCAATGGGAACAGTCTCTCTCTCTCTCTACTCTGCCCAGAACCCTCGTGATTGTGAACACCTCGATCAAATCTCCTCTCAACCTTCTCTGCTCCCAGGAGAACAACCCCGGCTTCTCCAGCCTCTCCACGTAACTACAGTCCCTCATCCCTGGGACCATTCTCTTCAATCTCCTCTGCGCCCTCTCTCTCAGGCCTTCGCGCCAATCATGAGAAGGGGCTCTCTCGGTGGCTGGCCAACCCTTCCAGGGCCCGACCGATCGGTTCAAGGGCCAGCGGGAAATTCGTCACTGCCCATTTTGAGGCGTCAATCCGGGTGGGAGCAGTAAGTATTGCGCCTTGAACTAGTCTGCGCACCTCCCCCCCCCCCCCCGTCCCCTCCCCAAGAAATGTGTTGGAATCGGGCGAAGAGCTGGTGGGGCGATAAATCAGCCGTTACACACTTGGCCGGGGAGGGGTCGAACGGAAATGCTCACGCGAAATTCTGGAAACCATTGCGCGTGCTCCGAAATCCGATTTGAAATCCCGCTGTCGGACCAGTAAAGCACCCATTAAAGTTTTCAAAAAAACCACTTGTTTCCAAAGCTGTAACGTGATGTCTGTCGGCTGCCACAGGAGCAAGATTGAGTGAGTGGGCAAACACATGGCAAGTGCAGTTTAACATCGATAAATGTGAAGTTATCTACTTCTTCGGAAAAACATAGACAAAGTATTATTTAAATGGTGATGGCTTGGGAAGTGTCGCTGTACAGAGGGACCTGGGTGTTAGCCCTGTACACCAGTCATTGAAAGCAAATATGCAGGTGCAGCAAGCAGTGAGGTATGTTGGCCTTCATTGCAAGAGGGTTTGAGTACAGGAGCAAGGATGTCTTACTCTAGTTATACAGGGCCTTGGTGAGACCGCACCTGGAGTACTGTGTGCAGTTTTGGTCTCCTTACCTAAGGAAGGATATACTGGCCATAGAGGGAGTGCAGCGAAGGTTCACCAGACTGATTCCTGGGAGGACAGGACTGTCGGTATGAGGAGAGATTGGGTCGACTGGGCCTGTATTCACTGGAGTTTAGAAGAATGAGAGGGGATCTCATTGAAAGGTATAAAATTCTGACGGGGTTGGACAGACTGGATGTGGGGAGGATGTTTCCCCGGGGCTGGGAAGTCTAGAACAAGGGGGTCACAGTCTCAGGATACGGGGTCGGAAATTTAGAAGCGAGATGAGGAGAAATGTTTTCACTCAGAGGGTGGTGAACCTGTGGAATTCTCCACCACAGAAGGCTGTGGGGGCCAAGTCACTGAATATATTTAAGAGGGAGAGAGATAGATTTCTAGACACAAAAGACATCAAGGGGTAAAGGGAGAATATGGTGTTGAGATAGAGGATCGGCTATGATCATATTGAATGGTGCAGGCTCGAGGGGCCGAATGGCCTGCTCCTGCTCCTATTTTCTAAGTTTCGATGTAACCTGGGATTCTCACGCACTGTGCCGTGTGTAAACGGTGCACTGACTGGGACCTCCCAGGGAAGCGTTTGCTCGTGCCTTTAAGTAGCCGCCAGCTCACCGCTGTGGACGGCTGGAACGACCGCTTTTCCCAGACGTGAATTAGTGGCGGTCGCTAAATGAGGAGGCCCGGACGGAATTCAACGAGCCGGGGGGGCCACTCATCACTTGGCAGCCCCTCGAGTCGAGGATAACTTGCTTCCACGGCAAAAAGGGATGAGTTCCCGAGTGTTTCAGTGAAGGACCTAATATTCCGGATCCCGAACTACATCCTGAAGGGTGGAAGATTCCTGTGGGTGGATTTTTTTGAACGTGGGGTGGCCAATTGCACACCAGCCACCACACGGGCTTGACAGAGCTGGGTCTTGGTCCAGTGGCAAGGGTTAACCAGGGCGACTGGAGACCTGCTCTGCTGCACGGACCCAGTGCGCGCACACATCGCACAGTGTGGGCTGGGCCCGTGCTGCCCCCTGGGCCCTCGCCTCTCCTGGGCCCCAGAACCCTCGCCTCTCCCGGGCCCCGATCACGTCGCTCTACAATCTCTCGCCGCTCCTGCGCCCCGACCTCCTAGCAGACGCGCGCGCCCGCCCGCTAAGCGATTAGGCAGGCTGTAACGCCCCTCCCACACCTCCCCCCCATTCCGGCTGCCAACTGGGAGCCTTGGACAAGCGAATTTCCCAGCCCCAACGTGGGACAGACTCGCACAACGGTGAGCGGAGATTGAGGTGGGGGCGAATGGGGGCCACAGGACAGGTTTTCTAAATACCCAGCGACAGAGACGCTGTGGGAGTCAGCGGGATAACCCGCTTGCCGAGGTCGGGAGGACACGCGCACAAACTTCAAGGAGCCGCGAGCAACTCCTACAATCAGATAAAAGGACTTGCATTTATATAGCGCCTTTCACCACCACCGGACGTCCCACAGCGCCTCACAGCCAATGAAGTACTATCGGAGTGCGCTCGCTGTTGTAATGTGGGAAACGCCAATTAGCGCACAGCAAGCTCCCACACACAGCAATGTGATAATGACCCGGATCATCTGCTTTAGTGATGTTGGTCGAGGGATAAATATTGGTCCCAGGACACCGGGGAGAACTCCCCCTGCTCTTCTTCCAATAGTGGCCCCGGGATCTTTTACATTCACCCGAGAGGGCAGACGGGGCCTCGGTTTAACGTCTCATCCGAAAGACGGTCCCTCCGACAGTGCGGCGCTCCCTCAGTACCGCCCCTCCGACAGTGCGGCACTCCCTCAGTACTGCCCCTCCGACAGTGCGGCGCTCCCTCAGTACTGCCCCTCCGACAGTGCAGCGCTCCCTCAGTACTGGCCCTCCGACAGTGCGGCGCTCCCTCAGTACCGCCCCTCCGACAGTGCGGCGCTCCCTCAGTACTGCCCCTCCGCAGTGCAACGCTCCCTCAGTACCGATCCTCCGACAGCGCAATACGGTTCTCCCTCGGCACTGCCCCTCCGAAAGTGCGGCGCTCCCTCGGCACTGCCCCTCCGACAGTGCAGCGCTCCCTCGGCACTGCCCCTCCGCCAGTGCGGCGCTCCCTCGGCACTGCCCCTCCGACAGTGCGGCGCTCCCTCGGCACTGCCCCTCCGACAGTGCAGCGCTCCCTCGGCACTGCCCCTCCGACAGTGCGGCGCTCCCTCGGCACTGCCCCTCCGACAGTGCGGCGCTCCCTCGGCACTGCCCCTCCGACAGTGCGGCGCTCCCTCGGCACTGCCCCTCCGACAGTGCGGCGCTCCCTCGGCACTGCCCCTCCGACAGTGCGGTGCTCCCTCACCACTGGCACCGAGGAGCGTGAGCCTAGGACATGTGGTCAATTCTCTGGAGTGGGGACTCGAACACACGACCTTCTGACGCAAGAGGCAAGGGCGAGAGTGAGAGAGAGACCCACTGAGCCAGCGCTGAAACCAAGGAGGAGCAGAAATGAAGCAGCCCAGAGGAAACAGTGTCGACACGTCAAGCCCAGTGGATCTTGCCTCGGGGAAAGTCTTTGATGAGCTGGGTGGCCATCTAGAAATGGTAACGGTTTGTTGCAGAGATAAGTATAGAGAGATGATTCAATCGTTGATGGAACATGGAGGAGCCAAGCTTGGCCAGTAGAAATGTCACTCGTGGAATTTGACCGACAGGAATGAGGCACCCAAGCTGTAATATCAGACCTCACACCCTGAAGCTTTGCTGCCTAAAGGGGCTGAAGGAGATTTCTCCCGAGTTTTTCCTGTAACTCATGGTCACAGGAACAGGAGGAGGCCATTCAGCCCCTCGAGCCTGTTACATTAGGAACAGGAGGAGGCCATTCAGCCCTCGAGCCTGTTACATTAGGAACAGGAGGAGGCCATTCAGCCCCTCGAGCCTGTTACATTAGGAACAGGAAGAGGCCATTCAGCCCCTCGAGCCTGTTACATTAGGAACAGGAGGAGGCCATTCAGGCCCTCGAGCCTGTTACATTAGGAACAGGAGGAGGCCATTCAGCCCCTCGAGCCTGTTACATTAGGAACAGGAAGAGGCCATTCAGCCCCTCGAGCCTGTTACATTAGGAACAGGAGGAGGCCATTCAGCCCCTCGAGCCTGTTACATTAGGAACAGGAGGAGGCCATTCAGCCCCTCGAGCCTGTTACATTAGGAACAGGAGGAGGCCATTCAGCCCCTCGAGCCTGTTACATTAGGAACAGGAGGAGGCCATTCAGCCCCTCGAGCCTGTTACATTAGGAACAGGAAGAGGCCATTCAGCCCCTCGAGCCTGTTACATTAGGAACAGGAGGAGGCCATTCAGCCCCTCGAGCCTGTTACATTAGGAACAGGAAGAGGCCATTCAGCCCTTTGTGTGAAGACATGTTCCCCAGCTTTTCTCCTGTACGGCCTGGCTCTGATTTTAAAGCGATGTCTCCTTGACCGAGACCCCCCCCCACCAGCGGAGAAAGTGTCTCTCTATCCCCCCGTCAATGGCGAGTGAGAGGGGCAGTATCCGAGCCGGCAAGGGGGGAGACGAGTTTTGAAAAGAAGAGTATTTTTATTTTTAAGGGACTTTACATTAAATGTACAGCACACACAGGCCACTGGGCCCCACCGCTCCGTGCCGGGGTTTATGCCCCACCGCTCTGTGCCGGGGTTTATGCCCCACCGCTCCGTGCCGGGGTTTATGTCCCACTGCTCCGTGCCGGGGTTTATGTCCCACTGCTCCGTGCCGGGGTTTATGTCCCACTGCTCCGTGCCGGGGTTTACGCCCCACCGCTCCGTGCCGGGGTTTACGCCCCACCGCTCCGTGCCGGGGTTTATGCCCCACCGCTCCGTGCCGGGGTTTATGCCCCACCGCTCCGTGCCGGGGTTTATGCCCCACCGCTCCGTGCCGGGGTTTATGCCCCACCGCTCCGTGCCGGGGTTTATGCCCCACACTCCCCCTCCCACCCCTCTCCATCTCCCCCCCATCACCCCATCCTTCTATCCCTCTCTCCCCCGTGTGTTTATCCAGCCTCCCCTTAAATACATCGATACTATTCACCTCAACCCCTCCCTGTGGCAGCGAGTTCCACATTCTCACCGCTCTCTGGGTAAAGACGTTTCTCCTGAATTCCCCATTGGGTTTATCAGTGACTGTCTGATATTGGTGGCCCCCAGTTCTGGTCTCCCCCACAAGGGGAAACATTCTCTACGTCGACCCTACAGACCTCTATCAGCTCACCCCTCAGACTTCTCTTTTCTAGAGCAAAGGGACCCAGTCTGTTAGTCTTTCCTGATCGTTATAACATCTCACTTCTGAGATTATTCTTGTAAAACTTTTTTTACATCTTCTCCAGTGCCTCGCTATCCTTTTTATATTACGGAGACCACAACTGTGCACAGTAACTCCCAGTGTGGGATATGGAGAGCAGAACTGTGCACAGTAACTCCCAGTGTGGGATATGGAGAGCAGAACTGTGCACAGTAACTCCCAGTGTGGGATATGGAGAGCAGAACTGTGCACAGTAACTCCCAGTGTGGGATATGGAGAGCAGAACTGTGCACAGTAACTCCCAGTGTGGGATATAGAGAGCAGAACTGTGCACAGTAACTCCCAGTGTGGGATATGGAGAGCAGAACTGTGCACAGTAACTCCCAGTGTGGGATATGGAGACCAGAACTGTGCACAGTAACTCCCAGTGTGGGATATGGAGACTGGAACTATGCACAGTAACTCCCAGTGTGGGATATGGAGACTGGAACTGTGCACAGTAACTCCCAGTGTGGGATATAGAGACCTGAACTGTGCACAGTAACTCCCAGTGTGGGATATGGAGACCAGAACTGTGCACAGTAACTCCCAGTGTGGGATATAGAGAACAGAACTGTGCACAGTAACTCCCAGTGTGGGATATGGAGACCAGAACTGTGCACAGTAACTCCCAGTGTGGGATATAGAGACCAGAACGGTGCACAGTAACTCCCAGTGTGGGCTATGGAGACCAGAACTGTGCACAGTAACTCCCAGTGTGGGATATAGAGACCAGAACTGTGCACAGTAACTCCCAGTGTGGGATATAGAGACCAGAACTGTGCACAGTAACTCCCAGTGTGGGACATAGAGACCAGAACTGTGCACAGTAACTCCCAGTGTGGGATATAGAGACCAGAACTGTGCACAGTAACTCCCAGTGTGGGATATGGAGACCAGAACTGTGCACAGTAACTCCCAGTGTGGGATATAGAGACCAGAACTGTGCACAATAACTCCCAGTGTGGGATTATGGAGACCAATATTTATCCCTCAACCGACATCACCAAAACAGATGATCCGGGTCATTATCACATTGCTGTGTGTGGGAGCTTGCTGTGCGCAAATTGGCGTTTCCCACATTACAACAGTGAGCGCGCTCCAAAATAAAATACTTCATTGGGTGTAAAGCGCTTTGAGACGTCCGGTCACAGAGACAGGGTGAAAGAAGGCGATAGAGAGAGAGCTTGCAGAGGAGGTTGGGTTTTAAGGGGTATCTTAAAAGGAGGAGAGAGAGTTGGAGAAGTTCAGGGAGGGAATTCCAGAGCTTCGGGGCCAGGTGGCTGAACCCCTGGGACACAAGGCACAGAACGTGGCCGGAATGGTTTAAAGTGACAGTGAAATCATGAGGCTATGTTCAAGATTAGACGTTGTTCACTGGTACAACGGTCATTAGAGATTCCTGAGGCACTGACTGCCCACGTAAGCTGTAAAGTGAGCAGAGATGCTTAGCATTTTAATCAGTCAGCGTTTAACAATCCAGTCGCTTTGGTCATCTTCTCAAATACTGCTCCCTTCCCCCTACACCCGCCCCCCCCACCCCCGCTGACAACCATCAGTTCCCAGTCAGACTGACAATATCATTTACAGCTCCCCCCCCACCCCCACCCCACACGAGCCCGTTACCCTGCTGTGATTTGTCGGAGCGCCGATTGCCCGCGCAGGCTCTTTGACCAAGGGGGGAATCACACGGCCAACATGCGCTTGTGTACAGTCCGCTGGGGAGGCCCCTGATGCAGGGGCTTTGCCTGATTGGACCCAGGGGGCCACAGCGGGAGTGTTGGGGGGTGGGGGAGGCTTCTTCGCCCGCGGGCGTGGTTAGGGAGGGGGAATTGGATTTGGCCGGGGAGGGGGAGGGGAACCAGCCAGGGTCGCTGTCCAGTGACCGCCGCTGGGATTTCTGTCGCGGGATAGCTCTATCCGCAGGGTGTCGGCCGTGACTCCGTGGGCCGCACGGGATTGGCTGCCACGTTTCCTACATTCCAACAGTGATTACAGGGCGTAAGCGCTTCATTGGCTGTGAAGCACTTTGGGACCACTTCCCCACTTGACCGTTCCAACGCACTCCTGGCTGGCCTCCCACATTCTACCCAACGTAGAGATGATCCAAAACTCGGCTGACCCATGTCCTAACTCACACCCAGTCCCGCTCACCCATCACCCCCTGTGCTCGCTGCCCCGTGTCCTAACTCACACCCAGTCCCGCTCACCCATCACCCCCTGTGCTCGCTGCCCCGTGTCCTAACTCGCACCGAGTCCCGCTCACCCATCACCCCCTGTGCTCGCTGACCCGTGTCCTAACTCGCACCGAGTCCCACTCACCCATCACCCCCTGTGCTCGCTGCCCCGTGTCCTAACTCGCACCGAGTCCTGCTCACCCATCACCCCCTGTGCTCGCTGACCCGTGTCCTAACTCGCACCGAGTCCCGCTCACCCATCACCCCCTGTGCTCGCTGCCCCGTGTCCTAACTCGCACCGAGTCCTGCTCACCCATCACCCCCTGTGCTCACTGCCCCGTGTCCTAACTCACACCCAGTCCCACTCACCCATCACCCCCTGTGCTCACTGCCCCGTGTCCTAACTCACACCCAGTCCCGCTCACCCATCACCCCCTGTGCTCGCTGACCCGTGTCCTAACTCGCACCGAGTCCCGCTCACCCATCACCCCCTGTGCTCACTGCCCCGTGTCCTAACTCACACCCAGTCCCACTCACCCATCACCCCCTGTGCTCACTGCCCCGTGTCCTAACTCACACTGAGTCCCACTCACCCATCACCCCCTGTGCTCACTGACCTACATTGGCTCCCGGTCCGGCAACGTCTCGATTTCAAAATTCTCATCCTAGTTTACAAATCCCTCCATGGCCCCTTGCCCCTCCCTATCCCTGTAATCTCTTCCAGCCCCACAACCCCCCCCCCCCCGAGATGGTTGTGCTCCTCTAATTCTGCCCCTGACCATCCCTGATTATAATCGCTCCACCATCGGTGGCCGTGCCTTCAGCTGCCTGGGCCCCAAGCTCTGGAACTCCCTCCCTAAACCTCTCTGCCTCTCTCTTCCTTCACGACGCTCCTTAAAACCGACCTCTCTGACCCAGCTTTTGGTCACCTGTCCCAATATCTCCTTATGCGGCTCGGGGTCAAATTGTTTAATCGCAGAACCCTCCTGTGAAGCGCCTCGGGACGTTTCACTACGTTAAAGGCGCTATATAAATACAGGTTGTTGTTGATGTTGCTTTTAAACACAGGGCCCAGGGTTGGCCAGGAGCAGGCAGGGCCCAGGGTTGGAGTAGGGAGGACACAGGGCCCAGGATAGGAGTAGAGAGGACACAGGGCCCAGGGTTGGAGTAGGGAGGACACAGGGACCAGTGTTGGAGTAGGGAGGACACAGGGCCCAGGGTAGGAGTAGAGAGGACACAGGGCCCAGGGTTGGAGTAGGGAGGACACAGGGACCAGTGTTGGAGTAGGGAGGACACAGGGACCAGGGTAGGAGTAGAGAGGACACAGGGCCCAGGGTAGGAGTAGGGAGGACACAGGGCCCAGGGTTGGAGTAGGGAGGACACAGGGCCCAGGGTTGGAGTAGGGAGGACACAGGGCCCAGGGTTGGAGTAGGGAGGACACAGGGCCCAGGGTTGGAGTAGGGAGGACACAGGGCCCAGGGTTGGAGTAGGGAGGACACAGGGCCCAGGGTTGGAGTAGGGAGGACACAGGGCCCAGGGTTGGAATAGGGAGGACACAGGGCCCAGGGTAGGAGTAGGGAGGACACAGGGCCCAAGTTTGGCCAAGAGCGGGCAGGGACCAGGGTAGGAGTAGGGAGGACACAGGGCCCAGGGTTGGAGTAGGGACGACTCAGGGCCCAGGGTTGGAGTAGGGAGGACACAGGGCCCTGGGTTGGAGTAGGGAGGACACAGGGCCCAGGGTAGGAGTAGGGAGGACACAGGGCCCAGGGTTGGAGTAGGGAGGACACAGGGCCCAGGGTTGGAGTAGGGAGGACACAGGGCCCAGGGTTGGAGTAGGGAGGATCAGGGCCCAGGGTTGGAGTAGGGAGGACACAGGGCCCAGGGTTGGAGTAGGGAGGACACAGGGCCCAGGGTTGGAGTAGGGAGGACACAGGGCCCAGGGTTGGAGTAGGGAGGACACAGGGCCCAGGGTTGGAGTAGGGAGGACTCAGGGCCCAGGGTTGGAGTAGGGAGGACACAGGGCCCAGGGTTGGCCAGGAACAGGCAGGGCCCAGGGTTGGAGTAGGGAGGACACAGGGCCCTAGGTTGGCCAGGAGCGGGCAGGGCCCAGGGTAGGATTGGGTTAGCATCACCCTGAGCCCACTTGTGAACTATGGCTGCCCCGGACATGGGCCGGTGGGTGAGGTGAGCGTGGAAGTGACATTCCGGGGCAGCAATATTCAACAGACGTTACCCGGTGGGAGATGGGGTTATTCTCCCTGGGGCGGGGAAGGCCGAGAGGAGATTTGATCGAGGGGTTCAAAATCACGAGGGGGTCCGTGCAGAGTCGATCGAGAGAAACTATTGATCCAATTCCCGATTGAATCTGCTCCCACCGCCCTTTCAGGCAGCGCGTTCCCGATCGCAACAACTCGCTGCGTAAAAACATTCTCCTCGTCTCCCCCTCTGGTTCCATCGCCGATTATCGTCAATCCGTGTCCCTCTGGTTACCGGCCCTCCTGCCCCCGGGAACAGTCCCTCCTGATTTACTCCGTCAGAACCCCCCCCCGTGATTGTGAACACCTCGATCAAATCTCCCCCTTAACCTTCTCTGCTCCACGGGGAACAACCCCGGCTTCTCCAGTCTCCCCACCTCACTGAAGTCCCTCATCCCCCCGGGACTGTTCTGGTCACTCTCCCCCTGGACCCTCTCCAGGGCCTTCACATCCTCCCGAAAGTACGGAGCCTAGAATTGGACACAATACTCCAGCTGCGGCCTAACCAGGGGTTTATAAAGGGTTTAGCAATAACGTCCTTGCTTTTGTACTCTGTGCCTCTATTTATAAAGCCCAGGATCCCCTGTATGTTTAACAACCTTCACAACCTGCCTGCCACCTTCATGGAGTTGGGTACGTTCACCCACTCTGATCGCCACTCTCTCTCGGCCCTCCCAATCCGCCCTCCTCCCCCGGTCTACACCCCCTTCATCCACCCCGCATCCTCACTGGAAATCAGACTCTGGTACTGAGGGAGCACCACACTGTCGGAGGGGCAGTACTGAGGGAGCGCCTCACTGTCGGAGGGGCAGTACTGAGGGAGCACCACACTGTCGGAGGGGCAGTACTGAGGGAGCACCACACTGTCGGAGGGGCGGTACTGAGGGAGCGCCTCACTGTCGGAGGGGCGGTACTGAGGGAGCGCCGCACTGTCGGAAGGGCAGTACTGAGGGAGCGCCGCACTGTCGGAGGGGCGGTACTGAGGGAGCGCCGCACTGTCGGAGGGGCGGTACTGAGGGAGCGCCATACTGCACTGTCGGAGGGGCGGTACTGAGGGAGCACCGCACTGTCGGAGGGGCGGTACTGAGGGAGCACCGCACTGTCGGAGGGGCAGTACTGAGGGAGCACCGCACTGTCGGAGGGGCAGTACTGAGGGAGCGCCTCACTGTCGGAAGGGCAGTACTGAGGGAGCGCCGCACTGTCGGAGGGGCGGTACTGAGGGAGCACCGCACTGTCGGAGGGGCAGTACTGAGGGAGCACCGCACTGTCGGAGGGGCAGTACTGAGGGAGCACCGCACTGTCGGAGCGGCGGTACTGAGGGAGCACCGCACTGTCGGAGGGGCAGTACTGAGGGAGCGCCGTACTGCACTGTCGGAGGGGCAGTACTGAGGGAGCGCCGCACTGTCGGAGGGGCAGTACTGAGGGAGCGCCGCACTGTCGGAGGGGCAGTACTGAGGGAGCGCCGCACTGTCGGAGGGGCGGTACTGAGGGAGCGCCGCACTGTCGGAGGGGCGGTACTGAGGGAGCGCCGCACTGTCGGAGGGGCGGTACTGAGGGAGCGCCGCACTGTCGGAGGGGCAGTACTGAGGGAGCACCGCACTGTCGGAGGGGCAGTACTGAGGGAGCGCCGCACTGTCGGAGGGGCAGTACTGAGGGAGTGCCGCACTGTCGGAGGGGCAGTACTGAGGGAGTGCCACACTGTCGGAGGGCCATCTTTCGGATGAGACATTAAACCGAGGCCCCGTCTGCCCTCTCGGGTGGATGTAAAAGATCCCGGGGCCACTATTGGAAGAAGAGCAGGGGGAGTTCTCCCCGGTGTCCTGGGGCCAATATTTATCCCTCGACCAACATCACTAAAACAGATGATCTGGGTCATTATCACATCGCTGTAAGATGGCGGCTGTTTTGGCCAACACGTGAAGCGTGATTGAACTTTGAACTGCGAGGCACGTTTGGGGAGGAGCTGGGTGAGACGGTTGCGGAGACGGGATAATGGGATCGCCTCTCGGGTGGGGTACGGCAATTCATTGTGGAGCTCGTCCCCTGCGAATCGAACCGAGACTCCTGCTCTGATATCCATAGCAACCAGCCCACTGTCACAGGTTACACTCTCCACCTTCCCCGGAGCTCGGCGGGGGGGTAGGGGGCCGGGGGGAAAGGTCATCCACTGACCTCCCGGTGTCACCCTGCGCTCTCTGACCCCAACACAACAATACCAGGAGACAGACCAGAGTTATACTGCAGCAGGGGCAATGGGAAGGTGTGGCTTCCGTCTAGTTCGCTGTCTCAATATCTCGATCAGCTCTCTCTCTCTGCATCTTTCTCACCTTGCCCGACCTCTCGGCTTCTCCCTCTCTCGGACACTTTCGTCTCTCTCCCTCACCCCACCTCAATCCCCGCTCTCCCTCATTCTCCCTCCCCTCCTCTTCCCTCTCTCCCTCCCTCCCCTCTCCCTCTCTCTCCCTCCTCCACCTCCCCTCAAACCCCTCCCTCTCTCTCCCTCCCCCACCTCCCCCCAACACCCTCCTCCTCCCTCTCTCACTCCACCCCCCCTCCCCCCCCCCCCCCTCTCCTCACCGCCCCCCCCCCCCCCGTCCCCCGCTCTCTCCGATACCCGAATTAAGCTCTGGCTTCACCCGAAATACCCGCATGATCTCACCCTCGCCCCGGCCCAGAAAGGACGGGCTCTGAGCAGCAGTTTATAGAACCTTCCCTACAAGGTCACAGCTTCTGGACGGGGAACGGGCATCTGTGATCTGTCCGTCAAACCCGTCCACTCAGCAAAAAACACAGAGCGCGCATTAAATACCAGCCGCTCTAAACCGGGAGAGGGA
>NC_092003.1:3623886-3634752 GCF_044704955.1 Pristiophorus japonicus
ACGGGCTTAACCGAGCGAGGTCTTGGTCCAGGGGCAAGGGTTAACCAGGACGGCTGGAGACCTGCTCTGCTGCACGGACCCAGTGCGCTCACATATCGCACAGTGTGGGCTGGGCCCGTGCTGCCCCTAGGCCCTCGGCTCTCCTGGACCCCGATCTCTGGCCGCTCCTCCGCCCCGATCTCTCGCCGCTCCTCCGCCCCGATCCCTCGCCGCTCCTCCGCCCCGATCTCTCGCCCCTCCTCCGCCCCGATCCCTCGCCGCTCCTCCGCCCCGATCTCTCGCCCCTCCTCCGCCCCAATCTCTCGCCCCTCCTCCGCCCCGATCACTCGCCGCTCCTCCGCCCCGATCTCTGGCCGCTCCTCCGCCCCGATCTCTCGCCGCTCCTCCGCCCCGATCCCTCGCCGCTCCTCCGCCCCGATCTCTCGCCCCTCCTCCGCCCCAATCTCTCGCCCCTCCTCCGCCCCGATCTCTCGATACTCCTCCGCCCCGATCTCTCGATACTCCTCCGTCATGATCCCTCGCCCCTCCTCCGCCCCGATCTCTCGCCGCTCCTCCGCCCCGATCTCTCGCCGCTCCTCCGCCCCGATCCCTCGCCCCTCCTCCGCCCCGATCCCTCGCCCCTCCTCCGCCCCGATCCCTCGCCGCTCCTCCGCCCCGATCCCTCGCCGCTCCTCCGCCCCGATCCCTCGCCGCTCCTCCGCCCCGATCCCTCGCCGCTCCTCCGCCCCGATCCCTCGCCGCTCCTCCGCCCCGATCCCTCGCCGCTCCTCCGCCCCGATCTCTCGCCGCTCCTCCGCCCCGATCTCTCGCCGCTCCTCCGCCCCGATCTCTGGCCGCTCCTCCGCCCCCGATCCCTCGCCCCTCCTCCGCCCCCGATCCCTCGCCGCTCCTCCGCCCCGATCCCTCGCCGCTCCTCCGCCCCGATCTCTGGCCGCTCCTCCGCCCCGATCTCTGGCCGCTCCTCCGCCCCGATCTCTCGCCGCTCCTCCGCCCCGATCTCTCGCCGCTCCTCCGCCCCGATCTCTCGCCGCTCCTCCGCCCCGATCTCTCGCCGCTCCTCCGCCCCGATCTCTCGCCGCTCCTCCGCCCCGATCTCTGGCCGCTCCTCCGCCCCGATCTCTGGCCGCTCCTCCGCCCCAATCTCTCGCCCCTCCTCCGCCCCGATCTCTCGCCCCTCCTCCGCCCCGATCTCTGGCCGCTCCTCCGCCCCGATCTCTGGCCGCTCCTCCGCCCCGATCTCTCGCCGCTCCTCCGCCCCGATCTCTGGCCGCTCCTCCGCCCCGATCCCTCGCCGCTCCTCCGCCCCGATCTCTGGCCCCTCCTCCGCCCCGATCCCTCGCCCCTCCTCCGCCCCGATCTCTGGCCGCTCCTCCGCCCCGATCCCTCGCCCCTCCTCCGCCCCGATCTCTCTCCGCTCCTCCTCCCCCGATCTCTCGCCGCTCCTCCGCCCCAATCTCTCGCCGCTCCTCCGCCCCGATCTCTCGCCGCTCCTCCGCCCCGATCTCTCGCCGCTCCTCCGCCCCGATCTCTCGCCGCTCCTCCGCCCCGATCTCTCGCCGCTCCTCCTGCACCTGGGTCCTGACCCTGCCGACAGTCCAGGCCATGCTCCAATTGGCGACGTGGATTTTGATGAGATCAACCCAGTCGCCCTCCTGGAACAACTCGCACTGCTCCCTTCAGAGGCTAGCCCCGATCTGCTGATGGTGTTCTCTCGCAGGCCGGGGGGTGCCACTTATATACCCCACACCCCTCACTGTAACACTGATATACCCCACACCCCTCACTGTAACCCTGATAAACCCCACACCCCTCACTGTAACACTGATATATCCCACACCCCTCACTGTAACACTGATATACCCCACACCCCTCACTGTAACACTGATATACCCCACACCCCTCACTGTAACACTGATATACCCCACACCCTCACTGTAACACTGATATACCCCACACCCCTCACTATAACACACTGATATACCCCACACCCCCCACTGTAACACTGATATACCCCACACCCCTCACTATAACACACTGATATACCTCACACCCCTCACTGTAACACTGATATACCCCACACCCCTCACTGTAACACTGATATACCCCACACCCCTCACTGTAACACTGATATACCCCACACCCCCCACTGTAACACTGATATACCCCACACCCCTCACTATAACACACTGATATACCTCACACCCCTCACTGTAACACTGATATACCCCACACCCCTCACTGTAACACTGATATACCCCACACCCCTCACTGTAACACTGATATACCCCACACCCCTCACTATAACACACTGATATACCCCACACCCCCCACTGTAACACTGATATACCCCACACCCCTCACTATAACACACTGATATACCTCACACCCCTCACTGTAACACTGATCTACCCCACACCCCTCACTGTAACACTGATATACCCCACACCCCCCACTGTAACACTGATATACCCCTCACTGTAACACTGATATACCCCACACCCCTCACTGTAACACTGATATACCCCACAACCCTCACTGTAACACTGATCTACCCCACACCCCTCACTGTAACACTGATATACCCCTCACTGTAACACTGATATACCCCACACCCCTCACTGTAACACTGATATACCCCACAACCCCCACTGTAACACTGATATACCCCACACCCCTCACTGTAACACTGATATACCCCACAACCCCCACTGTAACACTGATATACCCCACACCCCTCACTGTAACACTGTTACACCCCACACCGTAACACTGATATACCCCACACCCCTCACTGTAATACTGAAATACCCCACACACCTCACTGTAACACTGATATACCCCACACCCCTCACTGTAACACTGTTACACCCCACACCCCTCACTGTAACACTGATATACCCCACACCCCTCACTGTAACACTGATATACCCCACACCCCTCACTGTAACACTGATATACCCCACAGCCCTCACTGTAACACTGATATATCCCACACCCCACACTGTAACACTGATATACCCCACACCCCTCACTGTAACACTGATATACCCCACACCCCTCACTGTAACACTGATATACCCCACACCCCTCACTGTAACACTGATATACCCCACAGCCCTCACTGTAACACTGATATACCCCACACCCCACACTGTAACACTGATATACCCCACACCCCTCACTGTAACACTGATATACCCCACACCCCTCACTGTAACACTGATATACCCCACACCCCTCACTGTAACACTGATATACCCCACAGCCCTCACTGTAACACTGATATACCCCACACCCCACACTGTAACACTGATATACCCCACACCCCTCACTGTAATACTGAAATACCCCACACACCTCACTGTAACACTGATATACCCCACACCCCTCACTGTAACACTGATATACCCCACACCCCTCACTGTAACACTGATATACCCCACACCCCTCACTGTAACACTGATATACCCCACAGCCCTCACTGTAACACTGATATACCCCACACCCCACACTGTAACAATGATATACCCCACACCCCTCACTGTAATACTGATATACCCCACATCCGTGGAATTGAGGGTAAATTATTGACCTAGTTCGGAGATTGGTTGAGCGGCAGGCTATAGAAAGTAGGGATATGGGCAGATATTGAAATTGGCAAGAGGTGACTCGTGGTGTCCCGCAGGGATCAGTGTCGGAGCCCCAACTATTCATAGTATGTATTAATGACATAGATGATGGCATAGAAAATCATATATCCAAATTTGCTGATGACACAAAGATAGGTGGCACTGTAAGCAGTGTGGATATAAGCATAAAATCACAAAGGGATAGAGACAGATTAAGTGAACATAAGAACATAAGAAATAGTAGCAGGAGTAGGCCATTCGGCCCCTCGAGCCTGCTCCGCCATCTAATACGATCATGGCTGATCCGATCATGGACTCAGCTCCACTTCCCGGCCTGCCCCCTTATCCCCTTATCGTTTAAGAAACTGTCCACCTCTGTCTTAAATTTATTCAATGTTGATACGTCCTTACTGTACAGTATAAATGCACACGAGGCCCAAGCTTGAGAGAAGGTCAGTCTGTGACCTGTCCTTTATTCCTTAGCACTCAAGTGATGAAGGTGGATGGAGCTTCCCCTTTTATACCTGAAGGTCCAGGTTCGGAGTGTCTCCCACAAGTTCACCACCTAGTGGTCAGTGTTCTCACGGTGTACAACTTAGGTCAGTTTATACATGGGTTACAATGCTGGTTGAATACATGACATCACCCCCCCCCCCCCCCCCAAAAAGTCTTATTGGGATCACAGGTTGAGTCTCTCTGGTGGTTTACGCTCCCTTGTAGAGCACCTGAGTTGGGGCTCCGGTTGTTGGGCGCTGGCCTGAGTGTCTGCTGTTTGCGGTGCCTCAGGCCTGACGGACTGCCCACAGTGACTGGGCTCTCCTCCCTTTGGTTCCGGTGTTCGGTCACCTGAGGTGGAGTGAACTCAATATCGTGTTCTTCCTCTGCTTCTTCTATGGGGTTGCTGAACCTCCTTTTTGTTTGATCCACGAGTTTGCGGCAGATTTGTCCATTGGTAAGTTTAACCACCAGAATCCTATTTCCCTCTTTGGCAACCACAGTGCCTGCGAGCCATTTGGGCCCTGCAGCGTAGTTGAGGACAAAAACAGGATCATTTACATCAATACATCGCGCCCTCGCATTCCTGTCATGGTAGTGATATTGTGACTGGCGCCTGCTCTCGACAATTTCTTTCATGGTGGGGTGTATAAGGGATAAACGGGTTTTGAGCGTCCTTTTCATTAGCAGCTCTGCGGGTGGAACCCCTGTGAGCGAGTGTGGTCGGGATCTATTGGCCAACAGGAGGCGTGATAAGCGGGTTTGTAGGGACCCCCTTGGAATCTGAGCATCCCCTGTTTGATTATCTGCACTGCTCATTCTGCCTGGTTGTTTGAGGCCGGCTTGAACAGTGCCGTTCTGACATGGTTAATACCACTTCCTGCCATGAAGTCCTGGAATTCAGTGCTTGTGAAGCACGGGCCATTGTCGCTGACCAAGATGTCCGGTAGACCGTGGGCAGCGAACATTGCCCGTAGACTTTCTACCGTGGCAGAGGATGTGCTTGAATTTAAAATGTCACACTCGATCCATTTGGAGTAGGCGTCTACTACAACCAAAAACATTTTCCCCATGAAAGGACCTGCGTAGTCCACATGGATGTGTGACCAAGGCTTGGCGGGCCATGGCCAGGGGCTAAGGGGGGCTTCCCTGGGCGCATGGCCCAGCTGGGCACACGTGTTGCACCTGCGAACACAAAGTTCCAGATCTGCGTCTATCCCTGGCCACCAAACGTGTGACCTGGCAATTGCTTTCATCGTGACAATGCCCGGGTGCTCATTGTGGAGTTCTCTGATGAACACCTCTCTGTCCATCTGGGGCATGACTACGCGGTTTCCCCACAGTAGGCAATCGGCCTGAATAGAGAGTTCATCCCTGCGCCTGTGAAATGGTTTAAATTTCTCAGGGCATGCCCTGTATGTGGCTGCCCAGTCCCCATTCAGGACACATTTCTTGACCAGAGACAATAGCGGGTCTCTATTTGTCCAGACTTTAATCTGACGGGCTGTCACGGGTGAGCCTTCGCTTCCGAAAGCTTCAACAGCCATGACCATCTCAGCACCATGCTCGGTAGCCCCCTCAGTGGTGGCTAGTGGGAGCCTGCTGAGTGCATCGGCGCAGTTTTCGGTGCCCGGTCTGTGCCGAATTGTATAGTCATAGGCGGCTAACGTGAGTGCCCACCTCTGTTATGCGGGCCGATGCGTTTGCATTTATGGCCTTGTTGTCGGCCAAAAGAGACGTTAGGGGTTTGTGATCTGTCTCCAGCTCAAATTTCCTGCCAAACAGGTACTGGTGCATTTTCTTTACCGCATATACACATGCGAGCGCCTCCTTTTCTACCATCCCGTAGCCCTTTCTGCCTGGGACAGACTCCTGGAGGCATAAGCTACCGGCTGTAACTGACCCTTGACATTGACATGCTGCAACACACACCCGACACCATAGGACGACGCATCGCACGTTAACACAAGTTTCTTACATGGGTCATATAGCGTTAACAGATTGTTGGAACATAACAAATTGCGTGCTCTATTAAAAGCCCTTTCCTGGCTGTCCCCCCAGACCCATCCGTGACCTTTGCGTAGGAGCACGTGTAGCGGCTCTAGCAGCGTGCTCAATTTGGGAAGAAAGTTACCAAAATAGTTCAGGAGCCCCGGGAATGAACGCAGCTCCGTCGTGATACGGTCTGGGTGCTCTCTGGATCGCTTCCGTCTTGGACGCAGTAGGGCTGATCCCGTCTGCTGCTACCCTCATCCCCAGGAATTCTACCTCTGGAGCTAGGAAGATGCACTTCGCCTTTTTCAGTCGCAGACCTACCCGGTCCAGTCTGCGTAGCACCTCCTCCAGGTTGTGGAGGTGTTCTTCAGTATCGCGACCCGTGATGAGGATGTCGTCCTGAAAAACCACCGTCCCTGGAATCGACTTGAGGAGGCTTTCCATATTTCGTTGGAAGATCGCGGTGGCCGAGCGAATCCCGAACGGACATCTGTTGTACTCAAACAACCCCTTGTGTGTCGTGATGGTGGTCAGCTTCTTCGACTCACTCGCCAGCTCCTGGGTCATGTAAGCTGAGGTCAGGTCCAATTTTGAAAAAAGTTTGCCACCGGATAGCGTCGCAAAGAGGTCCTCCGCTCTCGGTAGCGGGTACTGGTCTTGGAGTGACACCCGATTGATGGTGGCCTTGTAATCACCACATATCCTGACCGACCCATCCGCCTTGAGCACCGACACAATCGGGCTCGCCCAGTCACTGAATTCGACTGGCGAGATGATGCCTTCCCTCAGCAGGCGGTCCAATTCACCTTCTATCTTTTCCCACATCACGTACGGCACCGCTCTGGCCTTGTGATGTACTGGCCTGGCGTCCGGGTTTATGTGAATCACTACCTTGGCCCCCATGAAATGCCGGGTTGAAATAATGAGTCAAATTTGTCCAGGATCTGTGAGCATGATACTCGCTCCACAGAGGAAATTGCATTAACATCGCCTCATTTCCAGTTCATGACAACAAGCCAACTCCTCCCCAGTAGTGCGGGACCGTCCCCTGGGACAATCCAGAGAGGCAACCTGTTCTCCGAATCTTTGTGGGTCACGACTACCGTGGCGCTGCCGAGCACCGGAATGATCTGCTTTGTGTAAGTCCGTAGCTGTGCGTCAATCGGCGATAATTTTGGCCTCCTGGCCTTGGACGCCCACAACTTTTCGAACTGTTTGATACCCATCAGGGACTGGCTGGCCCCCGTGTCTAGCTCCATTGATACTGGGATGCCATTGAGGAGCACTTTCATCATTATCGGTGGCGTCCTGGTGTATGAACTATATACGTGCTCCACATGAACTCGCTGAACTTCAGCTTCCAGCGATTTCCCCCAGCGTTCACTTCTGCAATTTCTGCAGGTATTTTGCTCACCTCTGTAAACTCCGGCTGAGTGTGTGCCTCCATGCCTCCAACATGAGCTGCTGTTTGAAACAAAAGGTCCCTTGCCAGTCGATCGTCCCTGACTGCCCCTGTTATTGCCCGGAGAACTGCGTGCTGCTTTAACAATGTTGAATCTCTGTCCCAACCATTCCTTAACACAGTACCTCTCGTCTGTTCTGCTAGTGGCCATGCTCGCGTGGTTTAAATCCCAGTTTCTTGTTGCCATTGATACGTCCTTACTATACAGTATAAATGCACATGAGGCCCAAGCTTGAGAGAAGGTCAGTCTGTGACCTGTCCTTTATTTCATAGCACTCAAGTGATGGAAGTGGGTGGAGCTTCCCCTTTTATACCTGAAGGTCTAGGTTAGGAGTGTCTCCCACAAGTTCACCACCTAGTGGTCAGTGTTCTCACAGTGTACAGCTTAGGTCAGATTATACATGGGTTGCAATGCTGGTTGAATACATGACAAATGTCCCGGCCTCCACAGCTCTCTGAGGCAGCGAATTCCACAGATTTACAACCCTCAGAGAAGAAATTCCTCCTCATCTCAGTTTTAAATGGGCGGCCCCTTATTCTAAGACCATGCCCCCTAGTTCTAATCTCCCCCATCAGTGGAAACATCCTCTCTGCATCCACCTTGTCAAGCCCACCTCATAATCTGATACGTTTCGATAAGATCACCTCTCATTCTTCTGAATTCCAATGAGTAGAGGCCCAACTTCCTCAACCTTTCCTCATAAGTCAACCCCCTCACCCCCGGAATCAACCGAGTGAACCTTCTCTGAACTGCCTCCAAAGCAAGTATATCCTTTCGTAAATATGGAAACCAAAACTGCACGCAGTACTCCAGGTGTGGCCTCACCAATACCCTGTATAACTGGAGCAAGACTTCCCTGCTTTTATACTCCATCCCCTTTGCAATAAAGGCCAAGATTCCATTGGCCTTCCTGATCACTTGCTGTACCTGCATACTATCCCTTTGTGTTTCATGCACAAGTAACCCCCAGGTCCTGCTGTACTGCAGCACTTTGCAATCTTTCTCCATTTAAATAATAACTTGCTCTTTGATTTTTTTTTCTGCCAAAGTGCATGACCTCACACTTTCCAACATTATACTCCATCTGCCAAATTTTTGCCCACTCACTTAGCCCGTCTGTGTCCTTTTGCAGATTTTGTGTGTCCTCCTCACACATTGCTTTTCCTCCCATCTGTGGATGGGCAGAACTGTGGCAAATGGATTTCAATGTCGGTAAATGTGAGGTCAGCCATTTTGGACCAAAAAAGGATAGAACAGGGTGCTTCCTAAAGGGTGAAAAGCTGGAAGCAGTGAAGGTCCAGGTACATAAGCTGTTAAAATGTCAGGAACAGGTACAGAAAAATAATCAAACCAGTTAATGGGAGGCTGGCCTTTATATCGAGAGGACCAGAATACAAGGGGGTAGAGGTTATGCTGCAGCTGTACAAAGCCCTGGTTAGACCACACCGGGAGCACTGTGAGCAGTACTGGGCCACCACACCTTAGGGAGGATAGACTGGTCTTGGAGAAAGTGCAGTGTGGGTTCACCAGAATTATACCCGCACTCCAAGGGTTAAGTTACGAGGAGATTACACAAACTGGGGTTGTGTTCCTAGAATTGAGAAGGTTATGGGGCGATCGGATCGAAGTTTTCAGGGTATTAAGGGGAACAGAGAGGGTAGATCGAGAGACACTATTGCCGCTGGTCGGACGAGGGGCACAGTCTGAAAGTTACAGCCAGACCTTTCAGGAGTGACGTTAGGAAACATTTCGACACACACACAGGGTGGGAGAGGTTTGGGACTCTCTCCCGCAAACGGCAATCGGTCCTGGGGGTCAATTGTTCATTTTAAATCCCAGATTGATAGCTTTCTGTTAACCAAAGGTATTCAGGGTTATGGGCCAAACGCAGGTCAGTGGAGTTAGGTCACAGACCAGCCACGATCTCACTGAATGGCCGAACAGGCTCGAGGGGCCTCATCCTCATGTTCAAATCCCTCCATCGCCTCCTCACACCCTCCCTATCTCTGTAACCTCCTCCAGCCCCTTCACCCCTCCCTATCTCTGTAACCTCCTCCAGCCCCTAGACCCCTCCCTATCTCTGTAACCCCCTCCAGCCCCTACACCCCTCCCTATTGCTGTAACCTCCTCCAGCCCCTACACCCCTCCCTATCGCTGTAACCTCCTCCAGCCCCTAGACCCCTCCCTATCTCTGTAACCTCCTCCAGCCCCTTCACCCCTCCCTATCTATGTAACCGCCTCCAGCCCCTGCACCCCTCCTTATCTCTGTAACCCCCTCCAGCCCCTGCACCCCTCCTTATCTCTGTAACCCCCTCCAGCCCCTACACCCCTCCCTATCTATGTAACCGCCTCCAGCCCCTGCACCCCTCCTTATCTCTGTAACCCCCTCCAGCCCCTACACCCCTCCCTATCTCTGTAACCTCCTCCAGCCCCTACGCCCCTCCCTATCTCTGTAACCTCCTCCATCCCTACACCCCTTCCCATCTCAAAAACCTCCTCCAGCCCCTACACCCCTCTCTATCTCTGTAACCCCCTCGGACCCTCCGAGATCTCTGCGCTCCTCCAATTCTGCCCTCTTGCCCATCCCCCGATTCCCATCGCTCCACCATCGGTGGCCGTGCCTTTAGCTGCCTGGGCCCCCAAGCTCTGGAACTCCCTCCCTAAACCTCTCCGCCTCTCTCTCCTCCTTTAAGACGCTCCTTAAAACCGACCTCTCTGACCCAGCTTTTGGTCACCTGTCCCAATATCTCCGTATGTGGCTCGGGGTCAGAGTGTGTCTGATTTTACGCCCCTGTGAAGCACCCTGGGACATTTCACTACGTTACAGGCGATGTATAAGTAGCTATTACCGACAAAAGATATAATCTTTTATCCTCCACCTTCCTCAATTTTTGAACACTTGGAAATATTTGGCGGATGTCTGGATTGTCAGATTATGGAAATAAAAGCCTGAATGCACGACATGTCCTGCCGTCTCGCTAACACGCCGAGTGTTAATTGTGGGAGTGCAGTCTGACTGAGGTTGCCTTATGAGCTGCACCGCAGCACGTTAAAGGGTAATTGACTGAAATACAATCTCTCCAAAGGTCACTGGTTCCAAAAACTGGTATAATTATAGCCGAGGGACAACTCTGCTCCCGACTCCCCTTCCGTCGCAGTTACCCCAGTCAGCATCTGCCGCGGAATCCGAGCCCATCCTGCTAAACAGGCAACACGAGCCCCTGAGTGAGCTGTACCGTACCGGCGGAGGGGTTTAAGACCCAGATTTTGCCACACTGCTTTAC
>NC_092003.1:3634952-3642452 GCF_044704955.1 Pristiophorus japonicus
TGTATCGAGAGAGAGAGTGTCTCTGTATCGAGAGAGAGAGTGACCCTGTATCGAGAGAGAGAGTGTCTCTGTATCGAGAGAGAGAGAGAGAGAGAGAGAGAGAGAGAGTGTCTCTGTATCGAGAGAGAGAGAGAGTGTCTCTGTATCGAGAGAGAGAGAGTGACCCTGTATCGAGAGAGTGTCTCTGTATCGAGAGAGTGTCTCTGTATCGAGAGAGAGAGAGAGAGAGAGAGTGTCTCTGTATCGAGAGAGAGAGAGTGTCTCTGTATCGAGAGAGAGAGAGTGACCCTGTATCGAGAGAGTGTCTCTGTATCGAGAGAGAGAGTGTCTCTGTATCGAGAGAGAGAGAGAGAGAGAGAGAGTGTCTCTGTATCGAGAGAGAGAGAGTGACCCTGTATCGAGAGAGAGAGTGACCCTGTATCGAGAGAGAGTGTCTCTGTATCGAGAGAGTGTCTCTGTATCGAGAGAGAGAGAGAGAGAGAGTGTGTCTCTGTATCGAGAGAGAGAGAGAGAGAGAGTGTCTCTGTATCGAGAGAGAGAGAGAGAGTGTCTCTGTATCGAGAGAGAGAGAGTGACCCTGTATCGAGAGAGAGTGTCTCTGTATCGAGAGAGAGAGAGAGAGAGAGAGAGTGTGTCTCTGTATCGAGAGAGAGAGAGAGAGTGACCCTGTATCGAGAGAGAGAGTGACCCTGTATCGAGAGAGAGTGTCTCTGTATCGAGAGAGTGTCTCTGTATCGAGAGAGAGAGTGACCCTGTATCGAGAGAGAGAGAGAGAGTGTCTCTGTATCGAGAGAGAGAGAGAGAGAGAGAGAGAGTGTCCCTGTATCGAGAGAGAGAGAGAGTGTCTCTGTATCGAGAGAGCGAGAGAGAGAGAGAGAGTCTCTGTATCGAGAGAGAGAGAGTGACCCTGTATCGAGAGAGAGAGAGAGTGACCCTGTATCGAGAGAGAGAGAGAGTGTCTCTGTATCGAGAGAGAGAGAGAGAGAGAGAGAGAGAGAGAGAGAGAGTGTCCCTGTATCGAGAGAGAGAGAGAGTGTCTCTGTATCGAGAGAGAGAGAGAGAGAGAGAGTCTCTGTATCGAGAGAGAGAGAGTGTCTCTGTATCGAGAGAGAGTGAGTGACCCTGTATCGAGAGAGAGAGAGAGAGAGAGAGAGAGAGAGAGTGTCTCTGTATCGAGAGAGAGAGAGAGAGAGAGAGAGAGAGAGAGAGAGTGTCCCTGTATCGAGAGAGAGAGAGAGTGTCTCTGTATCGAGAGAGAGAGAGAGAGAGAGAGAGTCTCTGTATCGAGAGAGAGAGAGTGACCCTGTATCGAGAGAGAGAGAGTGACCCTGTATCGAGAGAGAGAGAGAGTGTCTCTGTATCGAGAGAGAGAGAGAGAGAGAGAGAGAGAGAGAGTGTCCCTGTATCGAGAGAGAGAGAGAGTGTCTCTGTATCGAGAGAGAGAGAGAGAGAGAGTCTCTGTATCGAGAGAGAGAGAGTGTCTCTGTATCGAGAGAGAGTGAGTGACCCTGTAT
The DNA here is from genome assembly GCF_044704955.1 of Pristiophorus japonicus. Classification (NCBI taxonomy): domain Eukaryota; kingdom Metazoa; phylum Chordata; class Chondrichthyes; family Pristiophoridae; genus Pristiophorus; species Pristiophorus japonicus. The sequence goes on from NC_092003.1 coordinate 3,636,467, forward strand.
CGAGAGAGAGAGTGTCTCTGTATCGAGAGAGAGAGAGAGAGAGAGAGAGTGTCCCTGTATCGAGAGAGAGAGAGAGTGTCTCTGTATCGAGAGAGAGAGAGAGAGAGAGAGAGTGTGTCTCTGTATCGAGAGAGAGAGAGAGAGAGAGTGTCCCTGTATCGAGAGAGAGAGAGAGAGTGACCCTGTATCGAGACTCTCCTTGGATTTGGGTAGATTGGGGAATGTGTCCCCACAGGGAGAGGGAGCCTTTAAGAGGTTCAGGCCGCCTTTAAGTGGTGCAGAACGCTTGCAATGTCGAGCCTCCCACCGAGGTGTTCGGCCAATTAACAGTGCGGGGAGCGGTGGAAATCCTTTCAAAAAAAAACCCAGCAGGCAGCACAGAGATAGCGGGTGGTGGTTAATCATGTCCCCGATCCGCACCGCGCCGGTTTCTGGGTCTTATCCGAGTTCACACCCAGGGTCGCCGCACCGAGACTCTCACCCTGGCTGGGGAAAACAGCAATGTTGCTGCACGTAAACCAACACCGAAAGGCGAATTGAACCAAGAAATATGATTCGCTTTGCGTCAGAATTCCACTTCACGAATTTAACGCCGTTACCAAATTGGAAAGGAAAAGAAATGGTTCAAGCCACTTTCGCGTCAGGTTGAAGTATACTTGCTCAGCTCAGGGAATTGTCGACGGGCTGGGGTTAGGTGTCTGCACTCCCAGCCCTCCCCGGACAGGGTATAATTAGTTACATTGCAGTGATTATTCTGGTCTCTAAACGTCATCCCCCTCTCCCAGGCATCTGTTTACACCCCATTCCTGGCATTCCCCAGTCCCACAGACAGTGCCAAAGCACTTCTTTCACACTTACACCAGAATGTTTGCACTTTAGACTAGCTCCAGGATTTTGCACTAGTCTAGATTAGCACCACAATTTTGCACTAGTCTAGATTAGCACCCGGATTTTGCACTAGTCTAGACTAGCACCAGGATTTTGCACTAGTCTATATTAGCACCAGAATTTTGCTCTAGTCTAGATTAGCACTAGAATTTTGCACTAGTCTAGACCAGCACTAGGATTTTGCACTAGTCCAGATTGGCACTAAGACTTTGCTCTAGTCTAGACCAGCACTAGGATTTTGCGCTAGTCTAGATTGGCACTAAGACTTTGCTCTAGTCTAGACCAGCACTAGGATTTTGCGCTAGTCTAGATTAGCACTAAGATTTTGCACTAGTCTAGACTAGCACTAGAATTTTGCGCTAGTCTAGATTGGCACTAAGATTTTGCACTAGTCTAGACTAGCACTAGGATTTTGCACTAGTCTAGATTAGTATTAGAATTTTGCACTAGTCTAGATTAGTATTAGGATTTTGCACTAGTCTAGATTAGCACTAGAATTTTGCTCTAGTCCAGCATAAAAATGTCACACTCCTCCTCCCCCAACCCCCCCCCCCCTCCCCCCACGCCCCGCACGCTTAGAAGTTAATGATTTTTTCTGGGAACTAGGAAAGCTGGTAAGGGACTTTTTAAAGATAGCCGGTGATATTTAAGAGGGGTTATGAACATCGAGAAACCCAACCCCCCGCACAGTCCCGATGGGGAACGTCAGCGGGCCACTTTAGGATACCTCGTAAAAATGAGTGTCACCCAACCTCCGGCTCCTGTAACCTCAACAAGATCACCTTCAGAGACCCCAGCTCCAACCAGACCACCCTCAGAGACCCCAGCTCCAAACAGACCACCCTCAGAGACCCCGGCTCCAAACAGACCACCCTCAGAGACCCCGGCTCCAACCAGACCACCCAGCTGTTCAGGAGAAAATCAGCATCCGAGGAACAGGCTTTGAAAAATGATTGTGGGGGGTTGTATTTTGATTTAATATCATTTGTCTCGCACCAAAACTCCCCTTAAAAACTTTGACACAAATTAATACTTTCTCATAAGAAGATAAGCGCTTTGCAATTAAACTATCATTGGACAACTCAACACTTTGGAAAAAACTAAAAAGTTTTGAAAAACTTTCACAAATTTTGAAAACTAAAATCTTTTGGAAAACTTTTGAAAACTCAAAACTTTTGGAAAACTTTTGGAAAACTTTTGAAAACTCAAAACTTTTGCAAAACTTTTGAAAACTCAAAACGTTTGAAAAACTTTTGCAAGCTAAAAACTTTTAGCAAACTTTTTAAAATAGTAGTTGTTTTTTTTTTCTCCTGCCAATTTTTCTTCCGCACTAACCTTCCTCTGTTGCTTCTCCCAGGCTGGGTCGAGAAGCAGATCTCTGTCCCAATCATCTTCCTGTTCCATGTACTGATCGATCACATACGTGTTGTGGTTGTATGTGACCTGTGTTTCCACCGTCGTCATTTTCCACTGTTTCTGGTTCCTTCTTAGTGCAATGAATTGTTTTTAACTCTCTGTGTATATTAGAAAACGATTCTATTCTGTCTTTATCTCTCTCTCTCCTGTTTCCCTCAGTGCCGGCCAGTGAGTGTGAGGCTTGTTGTTCGGGCGCAAACCTTATCTTCCCTGTGACTCCTGCTCCCAGTGTGAGCTGCCCTGCTCCAACCCTACACACATGCACACTCCGCAATAAGTATGGCACAGGCCGGCTGGACCCGCCTACATTGGGACAGAAGGCGGGGCCTGGACAAACCTCTCCTCCAATCAGAGAGCAGCTCTTGTACTGACACTGGGGAACTTTACATAGAGACTGGAGTAAGGCTTGAAGAGCCAGAGAGAGGTGCAGTGTGTCCTGGGCATCTGTTATTGTACTTACCTTTCTCTGGTCCACGCTATAGGGGCTGGGAGAATTAATTCATCTCCCCAAGTCCCTGAGCTATACCACTCCCGGGACTTGAGTACATCACCCATCATCATAGGCAGTCCCTCGGAATCGAGGAAGACTTGCTTCCACTCCAAACACGAGTCCTTAGGTGGCTGAACAGTCCAATACGAGAACCACAGTCCCTGTCACAGGTGGGACAGACAGACGTTGAGGGAAGGGGAGGGTGGGACTGGTTTGCCGCACGCTCCTTCCGCTGCCTGCGCTTGGTTTCTGCACGCTCTCGGCGACGAGACTCGAGGTGCTCAGCGCCCTCCCGGATGCACTTCCTCCACTTAGGGCGGACTGGTCTTTGGCCAGGGACTCCCAGGTGTCGGTGAGGATGTTGCACTTTATCAGAGAGGCTTTGAGGGTGGTCCCTTGTAACGTTTCCTCTGCCCGCCTTTGACCCGTTTGCCGTGAAGGAGTTCCGAGTAGAGCGCTTGCTTTGGGAGTCTCGTGTCGGGGGGACATGCGGACAATGTGGCCCTGCCCAGCGGAGCTGGTCGAGTGTGGTCAGTGCTTCGATGCTGGGGATGTTGGCCTGGTCGAGGACGCTAACGTTGGTGCGTCTGTCCTCCCAGAGGATTTGCAGGATCTTGCGGAGACATCGTTGGTGGTATTTCTCCAGCGACTTGAGGTGTCTACTGTACATGGTCCATGTCTCTGAGCCATACAGGAGGGCGGGTATCACTACAGCCCTGTAGACCATGAGCTTGATGGCAGATTTGAGGGCCTGGTCTTCAAACACTCTCTTCCTCAGCAGAAAAATCTAGGCTGACTCTTCCAGTGCAGTGCTGAGGGAGCGCCGCTCTGTCGGAGGGACAGTACTGAGGGAGCGCCGCACTGTTGGAGGGACAGTACTGAGGGAGCGCCGCACTGTCGGAGGTGCCGTCTTTCAGATGAGATGTTAAACCGAGGCCCTGTCTGCCCTCTCGGGTGGATGTAAAAGATCCCGGGGCCACTATTGGAAGAAGAGCAGGGGAGTTCTCCCTGGTGTCCTGGGGCCAATATTTATCCCTCAACCAACATCACTAAAACAGACGATCTGGGTCATTATCACATTGCTGTGTGTGGGAGCTTGCTGTGCGCAAATTGGCGTTTCCCACATTACAACAGTGACTACGCTCTAGCAAGCAGTAAGGAAGGCAAATGGCATGTTGGCCTTTATTGCAAGGGGGTTCGTGTATAAGAGTGAAGAAGTCCTGCTACAATTATACAGGGCCCTGGTGAGACCACACCTGCAGTATTGTGCACAGTTCTGGTCTCCTTACCCAAGGAAGGATATACTGGCCACAGAGGGAGTGCAGCGAAGATTCACCAGACTGATTCCTGGGATGGGGGGATTGTCCTATGAGGAGAGATTGAGCAGACTGGGCCGATATTCTCTGGAGTTTAGAAGAATGAGAGGGGATCCCATTGAAACACACACAATACTTACAGGGCTTGACAGGGTAGATGCAGGGAGGGTGTTTCCCCCCCGGGCTGGGGAGTCTAGAACCAGGGCTCACAGTCTCAGGATAAGGGGGCGGCCATTTAGGACTGAGATGAGGAGGAATTTCTTCACTCAGAGGGGGGTGAATCTTTGGAATTCTCTGCCCCAGAGGGCTGTGGAGGCTCAGTCTTCGAGGCCGAGATCGGGAGATTTTTGGATATTAAAGGAATCGAGGGATCGGGCGGGAAAGTGGAGTTCAGGTCGAAGATCAGCCCCGATCTGATTGGATGGCGGAATAGGCTCGAGGGGCCGAATGGCCGACTCCTGCTCCTGATTCTTATGGTCCTATGTACATCATTGGCTGTAACGCGCTTTGGGACATCCTGGGTGGTGAAAATAGAAATGTAAGTCCCTCTGTTAATTAACTGCAAAGAGAGGACAGTGAATTGATTATAAGTCGGGTGGTGTAGCAGAATTATTCTTTAATTGAAATAGATTTTTGATTACAGAATTCAAGGTTCTTCGTGGTTTATTGATGATAGAATTTTCAGGTGATGACCCACTCTGAAGCCAACGTCCTCCATAGTGCCAATGGAGGGAGCTCTGAAATTCTCAACTGACCACTAGATCGGACATGTTCCCTCTCGCCGGTAGAAAATATCCATTCCGACCCTGGAATAGGAAAAAGGGAGATTGTTCTCAGATTAGGAAAAGCCCAGAGATTTAGGTGAAAGGGCCAGGAGGTAGGGGAGATAAACCAGGATATACTGCGTGGGCTCGAGCCCCCACTCCAGAGACTCGGGCCTCATAATCCAGGCCGACACTCCCCAGTGCCAGTACTGAGGGAGTGCCGCACTGTCGGGGGGGCAGTACTGAGGGAGTGCCATACTGTCGGAGGGACAGTACTGAGGGAGCGCCGCACTGTCGGAGGGGCTGTACTGAGGGAGTGCCGCACTGTCGGGGGGGCAGTACTGAGGGAGTGCCGCACTGTCGGGGGGGCAGTACTGAGGGAGTGCCGCACTGTCGGGGGGGCAGTACTGAGGGAGTGCCATACTGTCGGAGGGGCAGTACTGAGGGAGTACCGCACTGTCGGGGGGGCAGTACTGAGGGAGTGCCATACTGTCGGAGGGACAGTACTGAGGGAGCGCCGCACTGTCGGAGGGGCAGTACTGAGGGAGTGCCGCACTGTCGGAGGGGCAGTACTGAGGGAGTGCCGCACTGTCGGAGGGGCAGTACTGAGGGAGTGCCGCACTGTCGGGGGGGCAGTACTGAGGGAGTGCCGCACTGTCGGGGGGGCAGTACTGAGGGAGTGCCATACTGTCGGAGGGGCTGTACTGAGGGAGCGCCATACTGCACTGTCGGAGGGGCAGTACTGAGGGAGCGCCGTACTGTCGGAGGGGCAATACTGAGGGAGCACCGCACTGTCGGAGGGAAGTACTGAGGGAGCGCCGTATTGTCGGAGGGGCAGTACTGAGAGAGCGCCATACTGACGTAGGGGCAGTACTGAGGGAGCGCCGTACTGCGCTGTCGGAGGGGCAGTACTGAGGGAGTGCCGTATTGCGCTGTCGGAGGGGCAGTACTGAGGGAGCGCCGCACTGTCGGAGGGATGTACTGAGGGAGTGCCGCACTGTCGGAGGGATGTACTGAGGGAGCGCCGTACTGTCGGAGGGGCAGTGCTGAGGGAGCGCCGCACTGTTGGAGGGGCAGTACTGAGGGAGCCCCGCACTGTCGGAGGGGCAGTA
>NC_092003.1:3647452-3767452 GCF_044704955.1 Pristiophorus japonicus
CCTCGACGACTCAGCTGGGGACACAACAGCCTGTCAGTGGGTAAACTCGCAGGTGCGATTAAAATGCTCACAACTCAGTATTCTTTTAACTCCTGGCCGGCCTCCCACATTCTACATTTGGCAAACTTCAGGTGATCCAAAACTCTGCTGCCCCCCCCCACCCCCGTCTCCTAACTCGCACCCAGTCCCACTCACCCGTCACCCCCTGTGCTCACTGCCCCCATGTCCTAACTCACACCCAGTCCCACTCACCCATCACCCCCTGTGCTCACTGCCCCGTGTCCTAACTCGCACCAAGTCCCGTTCACCCATCACCCCCTGTGCTCGCTGCCCCGTGTCCTAACTCACACCCAGTCCCACTCACCCATCACCCCCTGTGCTCGCTGACTCGTGTCCTAACTCGCACCGAGTCCCACTCACCCATCACCCCCTGTGCTCGCTGCCCCGTGTCCTAACTCGCACCAAGTCCCATTCACCCATCAACCCCTGTGCTCACTGCCCCGTGTCCTAACTCGCACCCAGTCCCACTCACCCATCACCCCCTGTGCTCGCTGCCCCGTGTCCTAACTCACACCCAGTCCCACTCATCCATCACCCCCTGTGCTCACTGCCCCCGTGTCCTAACTCACACCCAGTCCCACTCACCCATCACCCCCTGTGCTCGCTGCCCCGTGTCCTAACTCACACCCAGTCCCACTCACCCATCACCCCCTGTGCTCGCTGCCCCGTGTCCTAACTCGCACCAAGTCCCGTTCACCCATCACCCTCTGTGCTCACTGCCCCGTGTCCTAAATCGCACCGAGTCCCGTTCACCCATCACCCCCTGTGCTCACTGCCCCCGTGTCCTAACTCACACCGAGTCCCGTTCACCCATCACCCCCTGTGCTCACTGCCCCCGTGTCCTAACTCACACCGAGTCCCGTTCACCCATCACCCCCTGTGCTCACTGCTCCGTGTCCTAACTCGCACCCAGTCCCACTCACCCATCACCCCCTGTGCTCACTGCCCCCGTGTCCTAACTCGCACCCAGTCCCACTCACCCATCACCCCCTGTGCTCACTGCCCCCGTGTCCTAACTCACACCCAGTCCCGCTCACTCATCACCCCCTGTGCTCACTGCCCCCGTGTCCTAACTCACACCGAGTCCCGTTCACCCATCACCCCCTGTGCTCACTGCCCCGTGTCCTAACTCACACCGAGTCCCGTTCACCCATCACCCCCTGTGCTCGCTGCCCCGTGTCCTAACTCGCACCAAGTCCCGTTCACCCATCACCCTCTGTGCTCACTGCCCCGTGTCCTAACTTACACCGAGTCCCGTTCACCCATCACCCCCTGTGCTCACTGCCCCGTGTCCTAACTCACACCGAGTCCCGTTCACCCATCACCCCCTGTGCTCACTGCCCCGTGTCCTAACTCACACCGAGTCCCGTTCACCCATCACCCCCGTACTGACGTTGATAGAGAACTGGTTGACAGACAGGAAGCAGAGAGTCTGGATAAGCGGATCCTTTTCAGAACGGCAGGCAGTGACTAGTGGAGTGCCGCAGGGCTCAGTGCTGGGACCCCAGCTCTTTATGTAAAGTCCTGTCCCCTCAGTACAGATTCACACGAGGCATGTAGTGAAGTCAAGGTCACTCTGGACCTGCACCTTTATTTCACAGCTCTGGAATGCTGCACTTGCCTGAGACCTGTCCTTACATACCTGTCTCTTGCAAGTGCACCCCTGGTGGTAAGGTATGCTGGTGGTTACAGGTCATATCTTATTACAGTCATGTATAGCATGTTAGGATACAGTTATATATAATAATGTAAGATACATGACATCACCCTCCCCCAAGGTCTTATTGTCTTTATAGGTTCAGTCTCTCAGGTGGTCTACGCTCTCGCGTGGAGCGTCTGAGTTGTGGTTCAGTTGTTTGCCTTGATGTCTGTTTTTCTTTGGGTGTGGTTCCTAGTATCTCGCCTGAGCTGTCTGTTTCGATTGGTGTGATTGTTGTTGACTCGCCTGGGCTGCCTGTTGGGATTGCCCTTTCCTCAGGTTGTTCCCTCTGTCTGTCCACCAGGTGTGGTGCGAGTTCCACATTGTAGTCTGCCTCTGGTTCCGCAGTGTTGTTGGTAAATCTGCTTTTGACTTGGTCTACATGCCTCCGGCAGGTTTTGCCATTGTCCATTTGTACTACCAGTAGCCTGTTTCCTTCCTTGCCCGTTACTGTCCCTGCAAGCCATTTGGGACCCCTGCCATAGTTTAGTACAAACACTTTGTCCCCTATCTCATTCCATCTCCCCCTCGAATTTCTGTCATGGTACTCAGTCAGCTTACAGCGCTTTGCCTCAACGATTTCGTGCATGTCTGGGAGGATTAATGAGAGCCTTGTTTTTAAAGTCCTTTTCATCAACAGTTGAGCGGGGGGGATCCCAGTCAGTGAGTGCGGACGAGATCTGTATGCCAGCAGCAGTCGCGACAGGCGACCCTGCAGCGTGGGACCTTGGATTTTAAGCATGCCTTGTTTAATGATCTCCGCCTGGCCGTTGGAGGCCGGCTTGAACGGTGCTGTCTTGACGTGATTTGTGTCGTGGTCAATTATAAAGTCTTGCAATTCTGCGCTGGTGAAGCACGGACCATTGTCACTGACCAATATGTCAGGGATTCCGTGCGTTGCAAACATAGTTGCGAGGCTCTCCACAGTGGTGGAGGTTGTGCTTGAGTTTAAAATGGTGCATTCGATCTACTTTGAAAATGCATCTACAACTACGAGGAACATTTTGCCCATGAATGGGCCCGCATAGTCTACGTGCACCCGCGACCACGGTTTGGTAGGCCAGGGCCAGGGGCTCAGTGGAGCCTCCCTGGGGGCATTGCTGAGTTGGGCACAAATGGTGCACCTTCGGACGCAGAGCTCCAAGTCCGCGTCAATACCAGGCCACCAGACGTGGGATCTGGCTATGGCCTTCATGAGAATGATCCCCGGGTGCTCGCGGTGGAGCTCCCGGACAAATGCCTCTCTGCCTCACAGAGGCATGACTACTCGGCTGCCCCACATCAGGCAGTCTGCTTGTAGTGATAGCTCATGCATGCGCCTGTGAAAGGGTTTTAAGTCCTCGGGGCAGGCATCGCGAGCCTCTGCCCAGTCACCGGTTAGGACATATCTTTTTATTAAGGATAACGTGGGGTCGCTGGCCGTCCAGGATCTGATTTGGCGAGCCGTCATGGGCAAACCTGTGGACTCAAAGGCATTGATTGCCATGACTATCTCACAGTCCTGTTCGTCAGACCCTTCCGTGGTCGCCAGGGGTAGCCTGCTGAGCGCGTCGGCACAGTTGTCTGTGCCTGGCCTGTGCCTTATGGTATAGTCGTAGGATGCCAGGATGAGTGCCCACCGTTGAATTCGCGCCGAGGCGTTGGCGTTTATTGCCTTGCTCTCGGATAGGAGGGACGTGAGGGGCTTGTGGTCGGTTTCGAACGCGAACTTTGCCCCGAAAAGGTATTGGTGCATCTTTTTGACACCGTACACGCACGCGAGCGCCTCCTTCTCTACCATTCCGTACTCGCGCTCCGCCCGCGAAAGTGACCTGGAGGCATAAGCTATGGGTTGTAATTTGCCCGCACTAGTGACATGTTGCAAAACGCACCCAACCCCATACGCTGACGCATCGTATGTGAGAACTAGCTTTTTACCTGGGTCAAAGAAAGTCAAAACACTGTTGGAACACAGAAGGTTGCGTGCCTTATTGAAGGCACGTTCCTGGGCGTCCCCCCAAAACCAATCGCACCCCTTCCTGAGTAGCACGTGGAGAGGCTCCAGCAGTGTGCTTAAGTTCTGCATAAAGTTCCCAAAGTAATTGAGTAGCCCGAGAAAGGCGCGCAGTTCTGAGACATTCCGGGGCCTGGATGCCAGGCGAATTGTTTCTGTTTTGGACTCTGTTGGGCGGATTCCATCAGCGGCAATCCTTCTGCCCAAAAATTCAACCTCAGGCGCGAGAAACAGGCACTTGGATTTCTTGACTCGTAGGCCTACCCGATCCAACCGCTTTAGTACTTCCTCCAAATTACGGAGATGGGAGTGATAAGTATGTCGTCTTGAAATACAACCGTCCCCGGGATGGACTTGAGCAGACTCTCCATGTTGCGCTGGAATATGGCAGCTGCCGACCTGATGCTGAATGGGCATCGATTGTACATGAAAAGCCCTCGATGTGTGTTGATGGTGGTGAGTAGCTTGGATTCCTCGGTCAATTCTTGCGTCATATACGCAGATGTGAGGTCTAGTTTTGAGAAAAGTTTACCTCCAGCCAATGTGGCAAATAAGTCCTCCGCTCTGGGCAGCGGGTACTGGTCCTGTAGGGAGACTCTGTTTATGGTAGATTTGTAGTCCCCACAGATCCGTACGGATCCATCAGGCTTCATGACTGGGACGATGGGACTTGCCCAGTCTCTAAATTCCACAGGTGATATAATGCCTTCCCGCAGAAGCCTGTCTAGTTCGTGTTCAATCTTTTCCCTCATCACATCGGGTACAGCTCTGGCCTTGTGATGGACCGGTCTGGCATCCTGTGTGATGTAGATTTTGACTTTGGCCCCTTTGAAAGTGCCTACACCTGGCTGAAAGAGATGTTCAAATCACTTTATAACTGTTGAGCAGGACGTCCGTTCCTCTAATGACATGTCATGGACATCATCCCATTTCCAGTTTAGTTTTGCCAGCCAGCTTCTCCCCAGCAGTGCTGGGGGGTCTCCGGGGACAATCCACAGGGGAAGTCGGTTCACTGTCCCTTTGTGTGTGACAGAGAGCATGGCGCTGCCGAGGACTGGTACGATTTCTTTGGTATAGGTCCTTAGTTTGGTGTCGACCCTTGTGAGTTTTGGTCTGTCTCTTTTATGCGGCCACAGTTGTTCAAATTGTTGAGCACCCATGAGAGATTGACTCGCTCCCGTATCCAGCTCCATGTTGACAGATATCCCGTTGAGTAGGACCCTCATCATTATAGGAGGCGTCCTGTCGTAGGAGCAGCGGCCATTGATCGTGTTGACCCGCTGTACATTGGTGTCCCGGGTACTGTCCCCACCGTCTTCTGGTCCGTTTTCCGACCCATCCGATTCGTATACCAGCCGAGCTGCTGTTTTTTTGCACATGCGGGCAAAATGCCCTGTATATTCACAGTTCCTGCAAACAGCCTGCTGAAATCGACATTCCCTTGACGAGTGCCCACCCCCACACCTCCAGCATGGACTGCTTGCAAAGAATGAGCTGCGTCTGGCTGATCTCTCTAGAGCCTCTCTCAGTTTGTAGTTGATTCCTCGCATTGTGGGTTGATGAGGTGTGAACGGCCGTTCCTGTGGCCCTTGATGGCTTCTGCCTGCTGTCGAGAGCCTGTTCTCCCGGTTTTGTCTGTGTGTGGGGGTAGCAGCTTGTTTAATGCTGTGAACTTCTTGTTCCGATATTTCGTTAGTTGTCGTACCTGCATTGTAAATCAACCTCGTTTCTTCTTCCCCTACCAAGAATGTCTGTGCAACCAGTGCTGCTGCCTCTAAGGTCAGGTTCTTGGTTTCTATGAGCTTTCGGAATATGCCTGCGTGGCCTATTCCTTCAATGAAAAAGTCTCTCAGCATTTCTCTCCTCAGTTCATCGGAGAACTACATAAACTAGCCAACCTCCGAAGTTCCGCCACAAAGTCGGGTATGCTCTGGCCCACACAGCGTCTGTAGTTGTAGAACCTGTGTCTGGCCATGTGTAGGCTGCTCGCTGGCTTCAGGTGGTCTCTTACCAGTGTGCTCAATTCTTCAAGCGACTTGCTTGCTGGTTTCTCGGGTGCCAACAGATCCTTCATTAAAGCGTATGTTTTCGAGCCATAGCTGGTCAAGAGATGGGCTCTTCTCTTGTCTGCCTTATCGTCGCCTAACCAGTCTTTGGTTACAAAGCTTTGCTGGAGCCTTTCTATAAAGTCCTCCCAATTGTCTCCCGCATTGTACTTTTCATCTGATCCGTTGTTCGCCATTCTGTGGATTCTGTAATCCCGTAACTCGTCGCCACTGTAAAGTCCTGTCCCCTCAGTACAGATTCACACGAGGCATGTAGTGAAGTCAAGGTCACTCTGGACCTGCACCTTTATTTCACAGCTCTGGAATGCTGCACTACCTGTCCTTATATACCTGTCTCTTGCAAGTGCACCCCTGGTGGTAAGGTATGCTGGTGGTTACAGGTCATATAGAAACATAGAAACATAGAAAATAGGTGCAGGAGTAGGCCATTCGGCCCTTCTAGCCTGCACCGCCATTCAATGAGTTCATGGCTGAACATGCAACTTCAGTACCCCATTCCTGCTTTCTCGCCATACCCCTTGATTCCCCTAGTAGTAAGGACTTCATCTAACTCCTTTTTGAATATATTTAGTGAATTGGCCTCAACAACTTTCTGTGGTAGAGAATTCCACAGGTTCACCACTCTCTGGGTGAAGAAGTTTCTCCTCATCTCGGTCCTAAATGGCTTCCCCCTTATCCTTAGACTGTGTCCCCTGGTTCTGGACTTCCCCAACATTGGGAACATTCTTCCTGCATCTAACCTGTCTAACCCCGTCAGAATTTTAAACGTTTCTATGAGGTCCCCTCTCATTCTTCTGAACTCCAGTGAATACAAGCCCAGTTGATCCAGTCTTTCTTGATAGGTCAGTCCCGCCATCCCGGGAATCAGTCTGGTGAACCTTCGCTGCACTCCCTCAATAGCAAGAATGTCCTTCCTCAGGTTAGGAGACCAAAACTGTACACAATACTCCAGGTGTGGCCTCACCAAGGCCCTGTACAACTGTAGCAACACCTCCCTGCACCTGTACTCAAATCCCCTCGCTATGAAGGCCAACATGCCATTTGCTTTCTTAACCGCCTGCTGTACCTGCATGCCAACCTTCAATGACTGATGTACCATGACACCCAGGTCTCTTTGCACCTCATGTATAGCATGTTGGGATACAGTTATATATAATAATGTAAGATACATGACACTTTACAATATACATTAATGATTTAGATGAAGGAATTGAATGTAATATCTCCAAGTTTGCAGATGACACTAAGCTGGGTGGCGGTGTGAGCTGTGAGGAGGATGCTAAGAGGCTGCAGGGTGACTTGGACAGGTTAGGCGAGTGGGCAAATGTGTGGCAGATATAATATAATGTGGATAAATGTGAGGTTATCCACTTTGGGGACAAAAACACGAAGGCAGAATATCATCTGAATGGCGGCAGATTAGGAAAAGGGGAGGTGCATCGAGACCTGGGTGTCATGGTTCATCAATCACTGAAAGTTAGCATGCAGGTACAGCAGGCGGTGAAGAAGGCAAATGGTATGTTGGCCTTCATAGCTAGGGGATTTGAGTATAGGAGCAGGGAGGTCTTACTGCAGTTGTACAGGGCCTTGGTGAGACCTCACCTGGAATATTGTGTTCAGTTTTGGTCTCCTAATCTGAGGAAGGCCGTTCTTGCTATTGAGGGAGTGCAGTGAAGGTTCACCAGACTGATTCCCGGGATGGCTGGACTGTCATATGAGGAGAGACTGGATCAACTGGGCCTTTATTCACTGGAGTTTAGAAGGATGAGAGGGGATCTCATAGAAACATGTAAAATTCTGACGGGACTGGACAGGTTAGATGCGGGAAGAATGTTCTCGATGTTAGGGAAGTCCAGAACCAGGGGACATAGTCTGAGGATAAGGGGTAGGCCATTTAGCACCGAGATGAGGAGAAACTTCTTCACTCAGAGAGTTGTTAACCTGTGGAATTCTCTACCACAGAGAGTTGTTGATGCCAGTTCATTGGATATATTCAAGAGGGAGTTAGATATGGCCTTTACGGCTAAAGGGATCAAGGGGTATGGAGAGAAAGCAGGAAAGGGATACTGAGGGAATGATCAATATGATCTTATTGAATGGTGGTGCAGGCTCGAAGGGCCGAATGGCCTATTCCTGCACATATTTTCTATGTTTCTATGTTTCTATGTGTCCTAACCCGCACCGAGTCCTGCTCACCCATCACCCCCGTGCTCGCTGCCCCATGTCCTAACTCGCACCGAGACCCGCTCACCCATCACCCCCTGTGCTCGCTGCCCCGTGTCCTAACTCGCACCGAGTCCCACTCACCCATCACTCCTGTGCTCGCTGACCCGTGTCCTAACTCGCACCGAGTCCCGCTCACCCATCACCCCCGTGCTCGCTGCCCCGTGTCCTAACTCGCACTGAGACCCGCTCACCCATCACCCCCTGTGCTCGCTGCCCCGTGTCCTAACTCGCACCGAGTCCCGCTCACCCATCACCCCCTGTGCTCGCTGCCCCATGTCCTAACTCGCACTGAGTCCTGCTCACCCATCACCCCCTGTGCTCGCTGCCCCGTGTCCTAACTCGCACCCAGTCCCACTCACCCATCACACCCTGTGCTCGCTGCCCCCGTGTCCTAACTCGCACCCAGTCCCACTCACCCATCACCCCCTGTGCTCACTGCCCCGTGTCCTAACTCACACCCAGTCCCGCTCACCCATCACCCCCTGTGCTCACTGCCCCCGTGTCCTAACTCACACCCAGTCCCACTCACCCATCACCCCCTGTGCTCACTGCCCCGTGTCCTAACTCGCACCCAGTCCCACTCACCCATCACCCCCTGTGCTCACTGACCTACATTGGCTCCCGGTTAAGCAACATCTCTGAAGTGGGACGTTGCGTTCTTCAGGAATTAAGGGGTTAACAAAACAACCTACACGGCATAGTCCAAGCATCAATAAAGACTTTGAATGTATAAACCGCAAGCTTTATGGGAACTTTGAACAGATGTACTGCCTGTGTCTGGCGAGGTGACCAGGGTCAGGGACCTGCTCGATGGCGGAGGAGCGGGCGGGACAGTGCCAGGCGTGTTGGCGCGGTGCCTATCCCGGGCCGACGTCCGCTGCGCGGCCGATGCCATCGAGTCGCTATAAACAGCGCTGGGCCCTGGCTCCGTTCGGTGTGTCGCGGGGGCTCAAGCACGTGGGGGAGATCCCGTCCCAGCTGACCCCCGTCCGGACGGAATTCCTCATCGGCGCCAAGCCCCGGAACCTCCCTCGGGAGCCGGCGCCTCACAACTTGAGCCTCCTCCGGGGAAATCCCCTGCGTGCCTTTCGGTTCTGCGCGGAGGGAGGGGATTCCTGTACGGGCTGCTCCTGCACACTCTCCACCTTGCCATCCTCGTCTGCCGTCCGGACACACCATGGCGCACCATCTAGCCGTCCGGAGGAGGCGGGGGTCCCCGATGGAGGGCACTCTACGCGGGAGTCCTCCCACTATTTATTGGGGACTTGGCCTGGAGGGTGGTGCACGGGGCAGTCCCGTGCAATCGGTTTTTAAGTCGGTTCACGGGCTCCCGGGCCGCCTGCAATTTCTGCGGTCTGGAGGAGTCCGTGTTCCACGTGTATGTTCAGTGTGCGAGGTTGCAGCCCCCTCTTCCGTTATTCGAAGGGGCCGTTCCTCAAATTCTGGCTGCACTTCAGTCCCCACGCTCCTGATCTTTGGGCGCCCTGTGCGGAGGGGAGCGGGCAAGTCCGAGGGCCTCCTCGTAGGACTGCTCCTGGGCCTGGCCAAGGGGGAGCCATCAGCCGGTCCAGGCAGCGGGCGGGCGAGGGGGCCGTTCAGCCCGACTGCCTGCCTCTCTTCCGCGGTTACATCCTGAGCCAGGGTGTCCCTGGAGATGGAGCACGCGGTGTCCACCGGTACGCTCGCGGCCTTCCGCGAGAGGTGGGCGCCGGAGGGACTGGAGTGCATCATCACCCCCCGGCAACCAAACTTTAATTTGATTCTTCAGTGTTAAAAGTTTAATTTGATTACATGTGTCGCTTTTAGTGCCCCTTTAATAAGGGGGCACTTGATTTATAGGTTCTAACAAAATTGTTGTACTGCTGACCGAAAATGGGGGCGGTACCTTAATGTGACGCGAGCTCGGCTTAAAACAGAGGCGAGTGATGTTATGTGACGCAAAAGGCAATTAACCAATCAGCCACTGGGCTTTGAACTAATCAAACTGTGCCAAAGGATCGTGCACGAGGTTGAGCGTGTACCTTTAAGTGTATAACAGGTTGTTTTGAAACGACATATTGTCGGACAGTGACATGCCTAGACCCATGGTGGGTTACCTCCCCACCAGTGCGAATAAAGACCGCTCGACCCACCATAGCCCCACCGAGTCCAAAGGGGTCGCCTCACCCCGTTTCAAACGCGAATGTCAAACCTTGTTGCAGGTGTTTTCGGGGGCCAGTATTTATCCCTCGACCCGCATCACTAAAAACAGATGATCTGGGTCATTATCACGTTGCCGTTTGTGGGAGCTTGCTGTGCGCAAATTGGCATCTCCCACATTACAACAGTGAGTACATTTTTTTTTTAAGTGCTTCATTGGCTTTGAGGCGTTTTGGGACTGAGGATGTGACAGGCGCTTTCGAAATGCAAGTCTGTCTTTCTTTCAGTGGGATGTGTCATGTATTCAACCAGCATTGTAACCCATGTATAAACTGACCTAAGTTGTACACCGTGAGAACACTGACCACTAGGTGGTGAACTTGTGGGAGACACTCCTAACCTGGACCTTCAGGTATAAAAGGGGAAGCTCCACCCACCTTCATCACTTGAGTGCTAAGGAATAAAGGACAGGTCACAGACTGACCTTCTCTCAAGCATGGGCCTCGTGTGCATTTATACTGTGTAGTAAGGACCTATCAATGGCGACGAGAAACTGGGATTTAAACCACGCGAGCATGGCCACTAGCAGAACAGACGAGAGGTACTGTGTTAAGGAATGGTCGGGACAGAGATTCAACATTGTTAAAGCAGCACACAGTTCTCCAGGCAGACAAGGGCAGTCAGGCATGCCCCAACATGTAGTCGAACCCAGAGGGGGAGTTCGACAGAGACAATGGCAAGCTGAACAGCGATTCACGCCATTGCAAGGCACAATGCGGCCAGTAATGGGGCCATCAACACCTGTTAATGGTGCACTCAAGGACAATAACAGGGGCAGTCAGGGACGATCGACTGGCAAGGGACCTTTTGTTTCCAACAGCAGCTCATGTTGGAGGCGTGGAGGCATACACTCAGCCGGAGTTTACAGAGATGAGCAAAATACCTGCAGAATTGCAGAAGTGAATGCTGGGAGAAATCGCTGGAAGCTGAAGTTCAGCGAGTTCATGTGGAGCACGTATACAGTTCATACACCAGGACACCACCGATAATGATGAAAGTGCTCCTCAATGGCATCCCAGTATCAATGGAGCTAGACACGGGGGCCAGCCAGTCCCTGATGGGTATCAAACAGTTCGAAAAGTTGTGGGCGTCCAAGGCCAGGAGGCCAAAATTATCACCGATTGACGCACAGCTACGGACTTACACAAAGCAGGTCATTCCGGTGCTCGGCAGTGCCACGGTAGTCGTGACCCACAAAGATTCGGAGAACAGGTTGCCACTCTGGATTGTCCCAGGGGACTGTCCCGCACTACTGGGGAGGAGTTGGCTTGTTGTCATGAACTGGAAATGGGGCGATGTCAATGCAATTTCCTCTGTGGAGCGAGTATCATGCTCACAGATCCTGGACAAATTTGACTCATTATTTCAACCCAGCATTGGCACTTTCATGGGGGCCAAGGTAGTGATTCACATAAACCCGGATGCCAGGCCAGTACACCACAAGGCCAGAGCGGTGCCGTACGTGATGTGGGAAAAGATAGAAGGTGAATTGGACCGCCTGCTGAGGGAAGGCATCATCTTGCCAGTCGAATTCAGTGACTGGGCGAGCCCGATTGTGCCGGTGCTCAAGGCGGATGGGTCGGTCAGGATATGTGGCGATTACAAGGCCACCATCAATCGGGTGTCACTCCAAGACCAGTACCCGCTACCGAGAGCGGAGGACCTCTTTGCGACGCTATCCGATGGCAAACCTTTTTCAAAATTGGACCTTACCTCAGCTTCCATGACCCAGGAGCTGGCGAGTGAGTCGAAGAAGCTGACCACCATCACGACACACAAGGGGTTGTTTGAGTACAACAGATGTCCGTTCGGGATTCGCTCGGCCGCCGCGATCTTCCAGCGAAATATGGAAAGCCTCCTCAAGTCGATTCCAGGGACGGTGGTTTTTCAGGACGACATCCTCATCACGGGTTGCGATACTGAAGAACACCTCCACAACCTGGAGGAGGTGCTACGCAGACTGGACCGGGTAAGGCTGCGACTGAAAAAGGCGAAGTGCGTCTTCCTAGCTCCAGAGGTAGAATTCCTGGGGATGAGGGTAGCAGCAGACGGGATCAGCCCTACTGCGTCCAAGACGGAAGCGATCCAGAGAGCACCCAGACCCCGTAACATGACGGAGCTGCGTTCGTTCCTGGGGCTCCTGAACTATTTTGGTAACTTTCTTCCCAAATTGAGCACGCTGCTAGAGCCGCTACACATGCTCCTACGCAAAGGTCGCGAATGGGTCTGGGGGGACAGCCAGGAAAGGGCTTTTAATAGAGCACGCAATTTGTTATGCTCCAACAATCTGTTAACGCTATATGACCCATGTAAGAAACTTGTGTTAACGTGCGATGCGTCGTCCTATGGTGTCGGGTGTGTGTTGCAGCATGTCAATGTCAAGGGTCAGTTACAGCCGGTAGCTTATGCCTCCAGGAGTCTGTCCCAGGCAGAAAGGGCTACGGGATGGTAGAAAAGGAGGTGCTCGCATGTGTATATGCGGTAAAGAAAATGCACCAGTACCTGTTTGGCAGGAAATTTGAGCTGGAGACAGATCACAAACCCCTAACGTCCCTTTTGGCCGACAACAAGGCCATAAATGCAAACGCATTGGCCCGCATACAGAGGTGGCCACTCACGTTAGCCGCCTATGACTATACAATTTGGCACAGACCGGGCACCGAAAACTGCGCCGATGCACTCAGCAGGCTCCCACTAGCCACCACTGAAGGGGCTACCGAGCATGGTGCTGAGATGGTCATGGCTGTTGAAGCTTTCGGAAGCGAAGGCTCACCCGTGACAGCCCGTCAGATCAAAGTCTGGACAAATAGAGACCCGCTATTGTCTCTAGTCAAGAAATGTGTCCTGAATGGGGACTGGGCAGCCACGTACAGGGCATGCCCTGAGGAATTTAAACCATTTCACAGGCGCAAGGATGAACTCTCGATTCAGGCCGATTGCCTACTGTGGGGAAACCGCGTAGTCATGCCCCAGATGGGCAGAGAGGTGTTCATCAGAGAACTCCACAATGGGCACCCGGGCATTGTCACGATGAAAGCAATTGCCAGGTCACACGTTTGGTGGCCAGGGATAGACGCAGATCTGGAACTTTGTGTTCGCAGGTGCAACACGTGTGCCCAGCTGGGCCATGCGCCCAGGGAAGCCCCCCTTAGCCCCTGGGCCGCCAAGCCTTGGTCACGCATCCATGTGGACTACGCAGGTCCTTTCATGGGGAAAATGTTTTTGGTTGTAGTAGACGCCTACTCCAAATGGATCGAGTGTGACATTTTAAATTCAAGCACATCCTCTGCCACGGTAGAAAGTCTACGGGCAATGTTCGCCGCCCACGGTCTACCGGACATCTTGGTCAGCGACAATGGCCCTTGCTTCACAAGCACTGAATTCCAGGACTTCATGGCAGGCAATGGAATTAACCATGTCAGAACGGCACTGTTCAAGCCGGCCTCAAACGGCCAGGCAGAACGAGCAGTGCAGATAATCAAACAGGGGATGCTCAGATTCCAAGGGGGTTCCCTACAAACCCGCTTATCACGCCTCCTGTTGGCCTATAGATCCCGACCACACTCGCTCACAGGGGTTCCACCCGTAGAGCTGCTAATGAAAAGGACGCTCAAAACCCGTTTATCCCTTATACACCCCACCATGAAAGAAATTGTCGAGAGCAGGCGCCAGTCACAATATCACTACCATGACAGGAATGCGAGGGCGCGATGTATTGATGTAAATGATCCTGTTTTTGTCCTCAACTACACTGCAGGGCCCAAATGGCTCGCAGGCACTGTGGTTGCCAAAGAGGGAAATAGGATTCTGGTAGTTAAACTTACCAATGGACAAATCTGCCGCAAACATGTGGATCAAACAAAAAGGAGGTTCAGCAACCCCATAGAAGAAGCAGAGGAAGAACACGATGTAGAGTTCACTCCACCACAGGTGACCGAACACCGGAACCAAGTGGAGGAGAGCCCTGTCACTGTGGGCAGTCCGGACAGGCCTGAGGCACCGCAAACAGCAGACACTCAGGCCAGCGCCCAACAACCGGAGCCCCAACTCAGGTGCTCTACAAGGGAGCGTAAACCACCAGAGAGACTCAACCTGTGATCCCAATAAGACTTTGGGGGGGAGGTGATGTCATGTATTCAACCAGCATTGTAACCCATGTATAAACTGACCTAAGTTGTACACCATGAGAACACTGACCACTAGGTGGGAGACACTCCGAACCTGGACCGTCAGGTATAAAAGGGGAAGCTCCACCCACCTTCATCACTTGCGTGCTAAGGAATAAAGGACAGGTCACAGACTGACCTTCTCTCAAGCATGGGCCTCGTGTGCATTTATACTACACTCGTGTGTAGTAAGGACGTATCAGGATGGAATTCAAAACAGCACGAGTCTCAGTATCAATTTTCTAAGTACCGAGATCGTAATCGGAATAAACTGCTCACTGACCTTCTACGTATTTTGACTGAATTTATCAGTTTTCCATTTTAAAACGTCAGTGCTATCAGTTGTTTCCACAGTGTGATTGCCCGGGTACTGAAAGCTCGGTCTACACACACCCTCACTCACTCTCGCAATGGGTCTACTGAGCAACATTGCAAAACACCGATTCCACAGTGAAGGTTGTTCACCCCTTGTCACCTTTCAGAAACATAGAAAATAGGTGCAGGAGTAGGCCATTCGGCCCTTCGAGCCTGCACCACCATTCAATATGATCATGGCTGATCATTCACCTCAGTACCCCTTTCCTGCTTTCTCTCCACACCCCTTGATCCCTTTAGCCTTAAGGGCCACATCTAACTCCCTCTTGAATATATCTAACGAATTGGCCTCAACAACTTTCTGTGGTAGAGAATTCCACAGGTTCACAACTCTCTGGGTGAAGAGGTTTCTCCTCATCTCGGTCCTAAATGGCTTACCCCTTATCCTTAGACTGTGACCCCTGGTTCTGGACTTCCCCAACATCGGGAACATTCTCTTGCCGATGGTTAACGGAGCCTCACTTTGCTGGCCAGACGTTGCAGCCCAGGGGCAGTGTTGTCTTGGTTACGTGTCGGCCCTGCCGCACGGAGAGGCTCCCCTTAACGCTCTCGTGTTCGAATCGCGAGCTTTTCCCCCAAACCGACTTCCCCCTCCGAACTCTAGGGGGCGCACTCATCATCATCATAGGCAGTCCCTCGGAATCGAGGAAGACTTGCTTCCACTCTAAACACGAGGAAAAGGTTAGTAAAGACAAACGTAGGTCCCCTGCAGTCAGAATCAGGGGAAGTCATAACGGGAAACAAAGAAATGGCGGACCAATTGAACAAGTACTTTGGTTCGGTATTCACGAAGGAGGACACGAACAACCTTCCGGTTATAAAAGGGGTCGGAGGGTCTAGTAAGGAGGAGGAACTGAGGGAAATCCTTATTAGCCGGGAAATTGTGTTGGGGAAATTGATGGGATTGAAGGCCGATAAATCCCCAGGGCCTGATGGACTGCATCCCAGAGTACTTAAGGAGGTGGCCTTGGAAATAGCGGATGCATTGACAGTCATTTTCCAACATTCCATTGACTCTGGATCAGTTCCTATCGAGTGGAGGGTAGCCAATGTAACCCCACTTTTAAAAAAAGGAGGGAGAGAGAAAACAGGGAATTATAGACCGGTCAGCCTGACATCGGTAGTGGGTAAAATGATGGAATCAATTATTAAGGATGTCATAGCAGTGCATTTGGAAAGAGGTGACATGATAGGTCCAAGTCAGCATGGATTTGTGAAAGGGAAATCATGCTTGACAAATCTTCTGGAATTTTTTGAGGATGTTTCCAGTAAAGTGGACAAGGGAGAACCAGTTGATGTGGTATATTTGGACTTTCAGAAGGCGTTCGACAAGGTCCCACACAAGAGATTGATGTGCAAAGTTAGAGCACATGGGATTGGGGGTAGTGTACTGACATGGGATTGAGAACTGGTTGTCAGACAGGAAGCAAAGAGTAGGAGTAAATGGGGACTTTTCAGAATGGCAGGCAGTGACTAGTGGGGTACCGCAAGGTTCTGTGCTGGGGCCCCAGCTGTTTACACTGTACATTAATGATTTAGATGAGGGGATTAAATGTAGTATCTCCAAATTTGCGGATGACACTAAGTTGGGTGGCAGTGTGAGCTGCGAGGAGGATGCTGTGAGGCTGCAGAGTGACTTGGATAGGTTAGGTGAGTGGGCAAATGCATGGCAGATGAAGTAGAATGTGGATAAATGTGAGGTTATCCACTTTGGTGGTAAAAACAGAGAGACAGACTATTATCTGAATGGTGACAGATTAGGAAAAGGGGAGGTGCAAAGAGACCTGGGTGTCATGGTACATCAGTCATTGAAGGTTGGCATGCAGGTGCAGCAGGTGGTTAAGAAAGCAAATGGCATGTTGGCCTTCATAGCGAGGGGATTTGAGTACAGGGGCAGGGAGGTGTTGCTACAGTTGTACAGGGCCTTGGTGAGGCCACACCTGGAGTATTGTGTACAGTTTTGGTCTCCTAACTTGAGGAAGGACATTCTTGCTATTGAGGGAGTGCAGCGAAGGTTCACCAGACTGATTCCCGGGATGGCGGGACTGACCTATCAAGAAAGACTGGATCAACTGGGCTTGTATTCACTGGAGTTCAGAAGAATGAGAGGGGACCTCATAGAAACATTTAAAATTCTGAGGGGGTTAGACAGGTTAGATGCAGGAAGAATGTTCCCAATGTTGGGGAAGTCCAGAACCAGAGGTCACAGTCTAAGGATAAGGGGTAAGCCATTTCGGACCGAGATGCGGAGGAACTTCTTCACCCAGAGAGTGGTGAACCTGTGGAATTCTCTACCACAGAGAGTTGTTGAGGCCAATTCACTAAATATATTCAAAAAGGAGTTAGCTGAGGTCCTTACTACTAGGGGGATCAAGGGGTATGGCGAGAAAGCAGGAATGGGGTACTGAAGTTGAATGTTCAGCCATGAACTCATTGAATGGCGGTGCAGGCTAGAAGGGCCGAATGGCCTACTCCTGCACCTATTTTCTATGTTTCTATGTTTCTATGAGTCCTTAGGTGGCTGAACAGTCCAATACAGGAACCACAGTCCCTGTCACAGGGGGGACAGACAGTGGTTGAGGGAAGGGGAGGGTGGGACTGGTTTGCCGCACGCTCCTTCCGCTGCCTGCGCTTGGTTTCTGCATGCTCTCGGCGACGAGACTCGAGGTGCTCAGCGCCCTCCCGGATGCACTTCCTCCACTTAGGGGTGGACTGGCCTTTGGCCAGGGACTCCCAGGTGTCGGTGGGGATGTTGCACTTTATCAGGGAGGCTTTGAGGGTGGTCCCTTGTAACGTTTCCTCTGCCCACCTTTGGCTCGTTTGCCGTGAAGGAGTTCCGAGTAGAGCGCTTGCTTTGGGAGTCTCGTGTCTGGGGGACATGTGGACAATGTGGCCCGCCCAGCGGAGATGGTCAAGTGTGGTCAGTGCTTCGATGCTGGGGATGTTGGCCTGGTCGAGGACGCTAACGTTGGTGCGTCTGTCCTCCCAGGGGATTTGCAGGATCTTGCGGAGACATCGTTGGTGGTATTTCTCCAGCGACTTGAGGTCTCTGAGCCATACAGGAGGGCGGGTATCACTACAGCCCTGTAGACCATGAGCTTGGTGCTGGATTTGAGGGCCTGGTCTTCAAACACTCTTTTCCTCAGCACATATGTCTAGGGTGACTTTCCAGTGCAGTACTGAGGGAGCGCCGCACTGTCGGAGGGGCAGTACTGAGGGAGCACCGCACTGTCGGAGGGGCAGTACTGAGGGAGCACCACATTGTTGGAGGGGCGGTACTGAGGGTGCGCCGCACTGTCGGAGGGGCGGTACTGAGGGAGCGCCGCACTGTCGGAGGGGCAGTACTGAGGGTGTGCCGCACTGTCGGAGGGGCAGTACCGAAGGAGTGCTGCACTGTCGGAGGGGCAGAACTGAGGGTGTGCCGCACTGTCGGAGCGGCAGTACTGAGGGAACGCCGCACTGTCGGAGGGGCAGTACTGAGGGAGCGCCACACTGTCGGAGGGGCAGTACTGAGGGAGTGGGTGGTTCACATAGCATGCTACGAGATAATAATACAAAGAAGGTTTGAATCTTTCAGTTTGTCTGTCATTAATCAAGGACATATATGTCTGGGAACAAGTTCTTTATAATTACTTAACCGTAGAAAAATAATGATGTAGCACATAACTAATCAGGTAAAAGGTGCACAGAAGTGACATAATGAAATTGTACGTACCAATGAAATTGTTGTAACTAGGCGAGGACATGTGATGCGTTAGGGAAACAACCAATGGAAAACTTCCATGCGTATGCTTCATGATTTTGCCTGTATTTTGAATGTATAATAATAGCAGCCCCGAAGCAGCTCGGCGAGAACAGCTGGTTGGGTCACCGAGTTACTGAACTCAGGTAGAAGCTGTCTCTCCCTCGGTCGAGTGCTTTACAATAAATTATTTTTTTCTCCGAAACAGACCTGTGTTGAGTATCTTTGCAATACTCCACAACACTGGGGATGTTGGCCTGGTCGAGGACGCTAACGTTGGTGCGTCTGTCCTCCCAGGGGATTTGCAGGATCTTGCGGAGACATCATTGGTGGTATTTCTCCAGCGACTTGAGGTGCCTTCTGTACATGGTCAATCTATCGCTCAGTCACACAGAGTGTACGGCATAGAAAGAGGCCACTGGGCCCCACCGCTCCGTGCCGGGGTTTATGCCCCACACCAACCCCCTCTCACCCCTCTCCATCTCACCCCCATCACCCCTTCCTTCTATTCCTCTCTCCCCACCGTGTGTTTATCTACATTTTATACATTGGTCTGCCATTATTAGGAGCCTTGGGGTGTCTTACTACATTAAAAGGCGCGGTATAAATCTAAGTTGTAGACAAGGATGATTGCAGATTGGAGAGCTTATAACTATCGGGAAAAATTATACAGACTGGGTCCCTTTGCTCCAGAAAAGCAAAGGCTGAGGGGTGAGCTGATAGAGGTCTGAGGGGTAGATGTAGAGAATGTTCCCCCTTGTGGGGGAGACCAGAACTGGGGGCCACCAATATCAGACAGTCACTGATAAACCCAATGGGGAATTCAGGAGAAACTTCTTTACCCAGAGAGCGGTGAGAATGTGGAACTCGCTGCCACAGGGAGGGGTTGAGGTGAATAGTATCGATGTATTTAAGGGGAGGCTGGATAAACACACGGGGGAGAGAGGGATAGAAGGATGGGGTGATGGGGGGGAGATGGAGAGGGGTGGGAGGGGCTGGTGTGGGGCATAAACCCCGGCACGGAGCGGTGGGGCATAAACCCCGGCACGGAGCGGTGGGGCATAAACCCCGGCACGGAGCGGTGGGGCATAAACCCCGGCACGGAGCGGTGGGGCATAAACCCCGGCACGGAGCGGTGGGGCATAAACCCCGGCACGGAGCGGTGGGGCATAAACCCCGGCACGGAGCGGTGGGGCCCAGTGGCCTGTGTCTGGGCCCTACACTCGATGCAGTGCTATGATTGGATGGGTTGAGGTGTGAGGCGTTCACAAAACGTGCCCTGATTTGCTGGAGGCATGAAAGGCGTGGCGGATTGGACCAAGCGCTCACCGTGACCAGGATTAGGTTGCCAGGCAACAGTCCACATCGCCAATCGGAGTTTGAGTCAATGGCGGGCAGGGGAAGCGATGTGAAAGATGCTCTTTGATGTACCCTTTATCGCCCAAAGTATTTCAGAGCCCAGAGGGATATGTAACACACAGACTGGGCCTGTGTTCCCTCGAGTGTGGAAGGTTAAGGGGCGATCTCATCGAGGGGTTTGAGAGGGTTAAAGGGTTCGATGGGGGAGATCGAGAGAGAAAGTGTTCCCTCTGGTGGGTCAGTCCAGAACAAGGGGGCGACACCTTACCATTAGAGCCCGGCCGTTCAGGGTGATGTCAGGGAGCACTTCTTCACACAAAGGGCCCTGGGAATCGGGAACTCTCTCCCCCAAAACGCTGTCGAGGTCAGGGGGTCAATTGGAAATGTCAAAACTGGGATGGAGAGATTTTTGTTGGGTAAGGGTATTAAGGGTTACGGAACCAAGGCGGGTAGATGGGGTTAAGATACAGATCAGCCTTGATCTGATTGAATGGTGAAGCAGGCTAGAGGGGCTGAATGGCTGACTCCTGTTCCTAATGTAACAGGCTCGAGGGGCTGAATGGGCCTCCTCCTGTTCCTAATGTAACAGGCTCGAGGGGCTGAATGGCCTCCTCCTGTTCCTAATGTAACAGGCTCGAGGGGCTGAATGGCCTCCTCCTGTTCCTAATGTAACAGGCTCGAGGGGCTGAATGGCCTCCTCCTGTTCCAACAAACATATGTAAAAGCCTATTAATATTTGTTGGGGTTGGTCAGAGACAAATGGGGAGACCCGTGTTTATCTTTCACACATCAAAGAACTTAATTGAGGTGGCAAATCAGTTAAAGTATTGCTGAGAACTGTGAGCTACCTATTTTTTTGAAGGCGACATTGTAAGTTAATCATAGAGGTAACTCGGGGAGAACAGGATTCCAGGGTGAACAGTAAACATATGGTTCACCAGCTGGCTCATCTATTGTTTTTATTGCATATTACTTCTGTATAATTTTACTCCTTAATAAATCCGATTGGCAGTTCTTAGCCGGAGACACCCGGACTGCCAGAGTGATGCACTTCCAACAGTCGGAGAGATCGATGGCCTAAAGTGTTGAATCAATGCCAATAATGGCCTCACGAATTACCCTGGGGGCTTATTCTCCTGGGTTAACTGGTGCATGGCCACATGGTGGATGCTTGCAGAGTGGGGTGGGGGGATAATGGGGGTAACACGAGTCGACCTCTGAAAGGGAGCTTTTGCTCGAGATAATGATTCCGGAACAGTCCTGACACATAATAAAGACAGTAAGGAAAAGTACGCAACGGGGGCGGAGGCGGAGCGATGGGGTGGGTGCAGGGGGGCGATGGGGGGGGGGGCGGGGTGATGCGGGGGGCGGGGCAGCGGGATCCCGTGGCCACAAGTTGCGATCAGCGCTGGAATGTACAGGTGCAGCGTCGACAATCCGGAACCCTCGGGACCGAGGCCCTTCCGGATCCTGGGCTTCCCCGGACTTTCGATCGTCTTTTTGACGTCACGAATCCGGAAATCCCCGAGCCCAGGTTTGCACATTTCCTAATGTCGTGGAGCTGTTCGGGCGGGGCTCTGTCGCGGAGGTGTTGTTCGGGTAGGCCCTGTCGCGGAGATGGTGTTCGGGTGGGCCCTGTCGCGGAGGTGTTCAGCTGGGTTCCATCGCGGAGGAGCTGTTTGGGTGGGCCCCGTCACGGAGGAGCTGTTTGGGCGGGCTGCCGAGGACCCGAGGTCTGCGGGTCGGGATTCCCGACGACCCTGCCACCGATCGGTCCGGAGTCCGGATTCCGGAACACTCTGGATTTTCGACGCTGCACCTGTAATGTATTTGCATTGTGGGTTCTTTGCTCAAGAATTCATAGCAACACGTCGCTATTAAGAACCGGTTGGTTTATTCGCAAAAGGTTTAACAATCACACGACACATTACCGGTTCATCCACCAGGTCACAACCACCGGCCCCATCGTAGATCCCCCGAACCCAACTGGCCGGGGTTTTATTGAGTCTTGTGACCATCACGTGACTGGCTAAGCCCCTCCCACCTCGACAGCTCTACAAACCCGTGAGCATGCTCACACGTGCGTACGTTACAAGCGGCTAGAGTCCAAGGCGTCACCCCATACTCGGGAGATCCACCCCCAGTCCGTGCACCGGATCCCGACAAAGTTCGCCAGAGCTCCTCGTCCCCTTGGCTACGCCGGGGTCCGTGGGCATCAGCGGCTCGCTCCGGTTCCTCGCCGTGCCGGGCCGGGCGCGGGGGGGGGGCGATATCGAGTGGGCGCCGTGCCCCCCTCCCGTGCCAGCGAAAGCCCGGACAATGGCTCGCTGGTCATTTCGTCTACATCACCCATATGTGAATTATTCGGTACCACTGATATTCTGCACGGAATCGAAGACGTGATTTTGTATAAACTCCTGCTGAGCATCTGGTCTGTGTGCAGTCATTCATGAAGCCCTCATAGAAAAACAAAACACTGCGGAGGCTGGAATCTGGAACACAAAGAGAAAAGGTTGGAAATACTCAGCGGGTCGTGCAGCGTCTGTGGAGAGAGAGAGAGACTTAACGTTTCAGGTCAACGATCCTTCGTCAGAACTGGCGAATGTTCGTGAAGTGCAGATTCTTAACATGCACTGAAACGGGGAAGGGAAGAAAGATAGTGAGAGGGTGCAAGACAGGAGAGATTAGAGCAAGGTGTCAAACGTACGGCCCGCAGGCTGGACCCGGCCCCCCACATGTGAGAGAGAGAGAGAGAGAGAGAGAGACAGTGTGCGCGAGAGAGAGAGACAGGATGTGAGAGAGTGAGAGACAGTGTGTGCGAGAGAGGGTGTGAGAGAGAGAGAGAGAGACAGTGTGTGTGAGAGAGAGAGAGAGAGAGAGACAGGGTGTGAGAGAATGAGAGAGAGTTAGAGTGTGCGAGAGAGAGAGAGACAGGGTGTGAGAGAGTGTGTGTGCGAGAGAGAGTGTGTGTGCGAGAGAGAGTGTGTGTGTGAGAGAGAGAGTGTGTGTGAGAGAGAGAGAGAGAGTGTGTGTGAGAGAGTGTGTGTGTGAGAGAGAGGGTGTGTGTGTGAGAGAGAGAGAGAGAGTGTGTGTGTGTGTGAGAGCGCGTGTGTATGAGAGAGAGAGAGTGTGTGTGTGAGAGAGTGTGTGTGAGAGAGTGTGTGTGCGAGAGAGAGAGTGTGTGTGCAAGAGAGAGTGTGTGTGCGAGAGAGAGAGAGTGTGTGTGCGAGAGAGTGTGTGAGAGAGAGAGAGAGTGTGTGTGCGAGAGAGAGAGTGTGTGAGAGAGAGAGAGTGTGTGTGAGAGAGAGAGAGTGTGTGAGAGAGAGTGTGTGTGTGAGAGAGAGAGAGAGACAGTGTGTGTGAGAGAGAGAGAGAGGGAGAGACAGTGGGTGCAAGAGAGAGAGAGACAGTGAGTGAGAGAGTGAGAGAGAGAGAGAGAGAGAGACAGGGTGTGAGAGAGTGTGTGTGCGAGAGAGAGTGTGTGTGTGAGAGAGAGAGTGTGTGTGAGAGAGAGAGAGAGAGTGTGTGTGAGAGAGTGTGTGTGCGAGAGAGAGTGTGTGTGCGAGAGAAAGAGAGAGAGTGTGTGAGAGAGAGAGTGTGTGTGAGAGAGAGTGTGTATGTGAGAGAGAGAGAGTGTGTGTGCGAGAGAGTGTGTGAGAGAGAGAGAGAGAGTGTGTGAGAGAGTGTGTGTGTGAGAGAGAGAGAGACAGTGTGTGTGTGTGTGTGAGAGAGAGAGAGTGAGAGAGAGGGAGAGAGAGAGCGAGAGAGAGGTTGTGTGAGAGAGAGAGAGAGAGACAAAGTTTGCGAGAAAGTCAGGGAGGTGTCAGGTATCAGGAAACAAGCAGCTATACATAACATTTCATTCATTAATGTGTTTTGACATTATGTGGGCTGTGAATTTAGCTACCGTTTTTATACAGCCGATCATCGGTAAATTAATATGATGCTTTTTATTTTCATAGGCCCAACTGTGTGGCCCGTGGGAGGTGCATTTGAATCCAAAGCGGCCCGCTATCCGATTGAGTTTGACAGCCCTGGATTAGAGACACAAAAGGGACGATGGGCCGAATTCAAATGGGAATGCCAGGAGTTAGAAAATCATTAGTCGAGATCAGGTGTGAATGGCGGGATAATGACCAACTGACATTAGAGACACAGAGAACAAAAAGAGACAGGCTCTGGGGGGGGGGGGGGGGAGCCAAAGATGGGCAGAGGTTACGCTCTGAAACTGTTGAACTCCATGTTGAGTCCAGAAGGATGTAAAGTGCCTCAATGAAAGATGAGGTGCTATTCCTCGAGTTTGCGTTGGAACAGTGGAGGAGGCCGAGGACGGAGGGGTCAGAGTGGGAGTGGAGCGGGGAATTAAAGTGACAGGTGACCGGGAGCTCGAGGTCACACTCACGGACTGAACGGAGGTGCTCCTCAAAACAGTCACTCAGTCTGCACTCGGTCTCCCCAATGTAGAGGAGACCGCATCGTGAGCATGAAGCCATTAGACGTGATTTCAGGACCAGGGTCGTTTAGTCTACATCGCCTGCACGTTAATTATTTACATGGACCATTGATACTATGGTGGAAGAGCGAGGAGAGACATTAGTTTTGGAGATACTCGAGATGGGAAGATGCATGTGTCTCACACGCAGAGAAATGTATCTCTCAGTAACGTTCCGACTGGGTTTGTATAAGAACATAAGAAATAGGAGCAGGAGTCGGCCATTCGGCCCCTCGAGCCTGCTCCACCATTCAATACGATCATGGCTGATCCGATCATGGACTCAGCTCCACTTCCCTGCCCGCCCCCTTAACCCCTTATCGTTTAAGAAACTGTCTATTTCTGTCTTAAATTTATTGAATGACCCGGCTTCCACAGCTCTCTGAGGCAGCGAATTCCAGATTTACAACCCTCTGAGAGAAGAAATTCCTCCTCATCTCAGTAACTATGAATGTTGAAATAAAAGACAATATCATAGAAACATAGAAAAAAGGTGCAGGAGTAGGCCATTCGGCCCTTCGAGCCTGCACCACCATTCAATATGATCATGGCTGATCATTCCCTCAGTACCCCTTTCCTGCTTTCTCTCCATACCCCTTGATCCCTTTAGCCGTAAGGCCCACATCTAACTCCCTCTTGAATATATCTAACGAACTGGCCTCAACAACTTTCTGTGGTAGAGAATTCCACAGGTTCACCACTCTCTGAGTGAAGAAGTTTCTCCTCATCTCGGTCCTAAATGGCTTACCCCTTATCCTTAGACTGTGACCCCTGGTTCTGGACTTCCCCAACATCGGGAACATTCTTCCTGCATCCAACCTGTCCAATCCCATCAGAATTTTATATGCATCTATGAGATCCCCTCTCATTCTTCTGAACTCCAGTTAGTATAAGCCTAGTCGATCCAGTCTTTCTTCATATATCAGTCCTGCCATCCCGGGAATCAGTCTGGTGAACCTTTGCTGCAATCTCTCAATAGCAAGAATGTCCTTCCTCAGATTAGGAGATCAAAACTGAACACAATATTCCAGGTGAGGCCTCACCAAGGCCCTGTACAACTGCAGTAAGACCTCCCTGCTCCTATACTCAAATCCCCTCGCTATGAAAGCCAACATACCATTTGCCTTCTTCACCGCCTGCTGTACCTGCATGCCAACTTTCAATGACTGATGTACCATGACACCCAGGTCTAGTTGCACCTCCCCTTTTCCTAATCTGTCACCATTCAGATAATATTCTGCCTTCCTGTTTTTGCCACCAAAGTGGATAACCTCACACTAATCCACATTATGCTGCATACTGCATTAATTACAACCGAGCGTGTGTGTGTGTGTGTGTGTGTGTGTGTGTGTGAGACTCCGACGTTTAAAGCAGCAAAGCAAAACGAGCAAGAAAGCTGTCCAACGCCCTTTGACCCCCCCCCGCCCGTCTCCCGGCAACGGCTCAGGAGGTGATCGACCCCCGTTCCCCCCCCCCCCCCACCTTGTCACAGCTTCCTGTAGGCACCGACGGTGATGTCAAAGAGCGGGGCGTTGAACACCTGCCCTTGCCGATCCAGCAGGTAGTAGAAGGCGTGACCCCTGACCTTGATGGGGATGGCCGTGCCGGACTGGCTGCGGTGGGCCGCGCAGGACACGTGGCGCAGCGGCACGCTGAAGGACCCGGTGCCCCCGAAGGGCTGGTAGCGGGTGATGGTGACCCGCTGGCCCCCGCGGTGTAGCAAGACCCGGCTCACCGAGCGACGTGAGAAGATGCAGCCCGCCGTTAGAATCAGTGACCCTAAAGAATAAAACACAACGTGAGCTGGTGACACTGTCCCTTCCCGATCGCCTCTTAGTAACAGAACCGGACAGCGAGGGATGGCCACAGGTCTGGCGATTCATTTAATTTATTATTGTTTCACAACATTACAGCATTCATCTTCAACATTCATGGACCACGTACTGTAGGCACCTCAAGTCGCTGGAGAAATACCACCAACGCTGTCTCCGCAAGATCCTGCAAATCCCCCGGGAGGACAGACGCACCAACGTTAGCGTCCTCGACCAGGCCCAACATCCCCAGCATCGAAGCACTGACCACACTCGACCAGCTCCGCTGGGCAGGGCCACATTGTCCGCATGTCCCCCAGACACGAGACTCCCAAAGCAAGCGCTCTACTCGGAACTCCTTCACGGCAAACGAGCCAAAGGTGGGCAGAGGAAACGTTACAAGGGACCACCTTCAAAGCCTCCCTGATAAAGTGCAACATCCCCACCCACACCTGGGAGTCCCTGGCCCAAAGACCAGTCCGCCCTAAGTGGAGGAAGTGCATCCGGGAGGGCGCTGAGCACCTCGAGTCTTGTCGCCGAGAGCGTGCAGAGACCAAGCGCAGGCAGCGGAAGGAGCGTGCGGCAAACCTGTCCCACCCTCCCATAGAAACATAGAAACATAGAAAATAGGTGCAGGAGCAGGCCATTCAGCCCTTCTAGCCTGCACCGCCATTCAATGAGTTCATGGCTGAACATGAAACTTCAGTACCCACTTCCTGCTTTCACGCCATACCCCTTGATCCCCCGAGTAGTAAGGACTTCATCTAACTCCCTTTTGAATATATTTAGTGAATTGGCCTCAACTACTTCCTGTGGTAGAGAATTCCACAGGTTCACCACTCTCTGGGTGAAGAAGTTCCTCCGCATCTCGGTCCTAAATGGCTTACCCCTTATCCTTAGACTGTGACCCCTGGTTCTGGACTTCCCCAACATTGGGAACATTCTTCCTGCATCCAACCTGTCCAAACCCGTCAGAATTTTAAACGTTTCTATGAGGTCCCCTCTCACTCTTCTGAACTCCAGTGAATACAAGCCCAGTTGATCCAGTCTTTCTTGATAGGTCAGTCCCACCATCCCGGGAATCAGTCTGGTGAATCTTCGCTGCACTCCCTCAATAGCAAGTATGTCCTTCCTCAAGTTAGGAGACCAAAACTGTACACAATACTCCAGGTGTGGCCTCACCAAGGCCCTGTACAACTGTAGCAACACCTCCCTGCCCCTGTACTCAAATCCCCTCGCTATGAAGGCCAACATGCCATTTGCTTTCTTAACCGCCTGCTGTACCTGCATGCCAACCTTCAATGACTGATGTACCATGACACCCAGGTCTCATTGCACCTTCCCTTTTCCTAATCTGTCACCATTCAGATAATAGTCTGTCTCTCTGTTTTTACCACCAAAGTGGATAACCTCACATTTATCCACATTATACTTCATCTGCCACGCATTTGCCCACTCACCTAACCTATCCAAGTCACTCTGTAGCCTCATAGCATCCTCCTCGCAGCTCACACTGCCACCCAACTTAGTGTCATCCGCAAATTTGGAGATACTACATTTAATCCCCTCGTCTAAATCATTAATGTACAATGTAAACAGCTGGGGCCCCAGCACAGAACCCTGCGGTACCCCACTAGTCACTGCCTGCCATTCCGAAAAGTACCCATTTACTCCTACTCTTTGCTTCCTGTCTGACAACCAGTTCTCAATCCACGTCAGCACACTACCCCCAATCCCATGTGCTTTAACTTTGCACATTAATCTCCTGTGTGGGACCTTGTCGAAAGCCTTCTGAAAGTCCAAATATACCACATCAACTGGTACTCCTTTGTCCACTTTATTGGAAACATCCTCAAAAAATTCCAGAAGATTTGTCAAGCATGATCTCCCTTTCACAAATCCATGCTGACTTGGACCTATCATGTCACCATTTTCCAAATGCGCTGCTATGACATCCTTAATAATTGATTCCATCATTTTACCCACTACCGATGTCAGGCTGACCGGTCTATAATTCCCTGCTTTCTCTCTCCCTCCTTTTTTAAAAAGTGGGGTTACATTGGCTACCCTCCACTCGATAGGAACTGATCCAGAGTCAATGGAATGTTGGAAAATGACTGTCAATGCATCCGCTATTTCCAAGGCCACCTCCTTAAGTACTCTGGGATGCAGTCCATCAGGCCCTGGGGATTTATCGGCCTTCAATCCCATCAATTTCCCCAACACAATTTCCCGACTAATAAAGATTTCCCTCAGTTCCTCCTCCTTAATAGACCCTCTGACCACTTTTATATCCGGAAGGTTGTTTGTGTCCTCCTTAGTGAATACTGAACCAAAGTACTTGTTCAATTGGTCTGCCATTTCTTTGTTCCCCGTTATGACTTCCCCTGATTCTGACTGCAGGGGACCTACGTTTGTCTTTACTAACCTTTTTCTCTTTACATACCTATAGAAACTTTTGCAATCCGCCTTAATGTTCCCTGCAAGCTTCTTCTCGTACTCCATTTTCCCTGCTCTAATCAAACCCTTTGTCCTCCTCTGCTGAGTTCTAAATTTCTCCCAGTCCCCAGGTTCGCTGCTATTTCTGGCCAATTTGTATGCCATTTCCTTGGCTTTAATACTATCCCTGATTTCCCTAGATAGCCACGGTTGAGCCACCTTCCCTTTTTTATTTTTACGCCAGACAGGAATGTACAATTGTTGTAATTCATCCATGCGGTCTCTAAATGTCTGCCATTGCCCATCCACAGTCAACCCCTTAAGTATCATTAGCCAATCTATCTTAGCCAATTCATGCCTCATACCTTCAAAGTTACCCTTCTTTAAGTTCTGGACCATGGTCTCTGAATTAACTGTTTCATTCTCCATCCTAATGCAGAATTCCACCATATTATGGTCACTCTTCCCCAAGGGGCCTCGCACAATGAGATTGCTAATTAATCCTCTCTCATTACACAACACCCAGTCTAAGATGGCCTCCCCCCTAGTTGTTTCCTCGACATATTGGTCTAGAAAACCATCCCTTATGCATTCCAGGAAATCCTCCTCCACCGTATTGCTTCCAGTTTGGCTAGCCCAATCTATGTGCATATTAAAGTCACCCATTATAACTGCTGCACCTTTATTGCATGCACTCCTAATTTCCTGTTTGATGCCCTCCCCAACATCACTACTACTGTTTGGAGGTCTGTACACAACTCCCACTAACGATTTTTGCCCTTTAGTGTTCTGCAGCTCTACCCATATAGATTCCACATCATCCAAGCTAATGTCTTTCCTAACTATTGCATTAATCTCCTCTTTAACCAGCAATGCTACCCCACCTCCTTTTCCTTTTATTCTATCCTTCCTGAATGTTGAATACCCCTGGATGTTGAGTTCCCAGCCCTGATCATCCTGGAGCCACGTCTCCGTAATCCCAATCACATCATATTTGTTAACATCCCCTTCCCTCAACCACTGTCTGTCCCACCCTCCCCTTCCCTCAACCACTGTCTGTCCCACCCTCCCCTTCCCTCAACCACTGTCTGTCCCACCCTCCCCTTCCCTCAACCACTGTCTGTCCCACCTGTGACAGGGACTGTGGTTCCCGTATTGGGCTGTTCAGCCACCGAAGGACTCGTGTTAAGAGTGGAAGCAAGTCTTCCTCGATTCCGAGGGACTGCCTATGATGATGATGATGACGACATTAATCTTAAGGCGACACACACGGCCCTACAACAACAACAACAACAACTTGTATTTATATATCCGAAACTTGATTTTGAAGGTTGAGGATTGATGCTTCTCTCCAAAACTGGAATATAATCTGGGCTGACATGTTGCCAGGACTGGAGAATTTTAGCGATGAGGAAAGATTGGATAGGCTGGGGTTGTTTTCTTTGGAACAGAGGAGGCTGAGGGGAGAGCTGATTGAGGTGTATAAAATGATGAGGGGCCTGGATAGAGTGGATAGGACGGACCTGTTTCCCTGGGC
The DNA here is from genome assembly GCF_044704955.1 of Pristiophorus japonicus. Classification (NCBI taxonomy): domain Eukaryota; kingdom Metazoa; phylum Chordata; class Chondrichthyes; family Pristiophoridae; genus Pristiophorus; species Pristiophorus japonicus. Next base: position 3,677,617 of record NC_092003.1, read on the forward strand.
AGAGGGGTCAACAACCAGGGGGCAGAGATTGAAAGTAATTGGGGGGAGGTTTAGAGGGGGTTTGAGGGGCAATGTCTTCACCCAGAGGGTGGTGGGGGTCTGGGGTGGAACTCACTGCCTGAAAGGGTGGTAGAGGCAGAAACCCTCACCACATTTAAACAGTACTTGGATGTGCACCTGAAGTGCCGTAACCTACAGGGCTACGGACCCAGAGCGGGAAAGTGGGATTAGGCCGGGTAGCTCTTGGTCGGCCGGCGCGGACACGATGGGTCGAAATGGCCTCTTACCGTGCTGTAAATTTCTGTGATTTTATGTAGCACATTTAATGTCCCAACGTTCACAGGAGGGTTATGAGATAAAACATTTGACACCAAGCCGCATAATGAGAAATTAGGGCAGGTGACCAAAAGCTGGGTCAGAGAGGTCGGTTTTAAGGTGTGTCGTGAAGGAGGAGAGAGAGTCGGAGAGGTTTAGGGAGGGAGTTCCAGAGCTTGGGGCCCAGGCAGCTGAAGGCACGGCCACCGATGGTGGAGCGATGGGAATCGGGGGATGGGCAAGAGGGCAGAATTGGAGGAGTGCAGAGATCTCGGAGGGGTGTAAGGCTGGAGGGGGTTACAGAGATAGGGAGGGGTGTAGGGGCTGGAGGGGGTTACAGAGATAGGGAGGGGTGTAGGGGCTGGAGGGGGTTACAGAGATGGGGAGGGGTGTAGGGGCTGGAGGGGGTTACAGAGATAGGGAGGGGTGTAGGGGCTGGAGGGGGTTACAGAGATGGGGAGGGGTGTAGGGGCTGGAGGGGGTTACAGAGATAGGGAGGGGTGTAGGGGCTGGAGGGGGTTACAGAGATAGGGAGGGGTGTAGGGGCTGGAGGGGGTTACAGAGATGGGGAGGGGTGTAGGGGCTGGAGGGGGTTACAGAGATAGGGAGGGGTGTAGGGGCTGGAGGAGGTTACAGAGATAGGGAGGGATGTTGGGACTGGAGGGGGTTACAGAGATAGGGAAGGGTGTAGGGGCTGGAGGAGGTTACAGAGATAGGGAGGGGTGTAGGGGCTGGAGGAGGTTACAGAGATAGGGAGGGGTGTAGGGGCTGGAGGGGGTTACAGAGATAGGGAGGGGTGTAGGGGCTGGAGGGGGTTACAGAGATAGGGAGGGGTGCAGGGGCTGGAGGAGGTTACAGAGATAGGGAGGGGTGTAGGGGCTGGAGGGGGTTACAGAGATAGGGAGGGGTGTAGGGGCTGGAGGAGGTTACAGAGATAGGGAGGGGTGTAGGGGCTGGAGGAGGTTACAGAGATAGGGAGGGGTGTAGGGGCTGGAGGAGGTTACAGAGATAGGGAGGGGTGTAGGGGCTGGAGGGGGTTACAGAGAAAGGGAGGGGTGTAGGGGCTGGAGGAGGTTACAGAGATAGGGAGGGGTGTAGGGGCTGGAGGAGGTTACAGAGATAGGGAGGGGTGTAGGGGCTGGAGGAGGTTACAGAGATAGGGAGGGGTGTAGGGGCTGGAGGGGGTTACAGAGATAGGGAGGGGTGTAGGGGCTGGAGGAGGTTACAGAGATAGGGAGGGGTGTAGGGGCTGGAGGAGGTTACAGAGATAGGGAGGGGTGTAGGGGCTGGAGGAGGTTACAGAGATAGGGAGGGGTGTAGGGGCTGGAGGAGGTTACAGAGATAGGGAGGGGTGTAGGGGCTGGAGGAGGTTACAGAGATAGGGAGGGGTGTAGGGGCTGGAGGAGGTTACAGAGATAGGGAGGGTGTAGGGGCTGGAGGGGGTTACAGAGATAGGGAGCGGTGTAGGGGCTGGAGGAGGTTACAGAGATAGGGAGGGGTGTAGGGGCTGGAGGGGGTTACAGAGGTAGGGAGGGGCTGACGATGAGGGATTTTAACACGAGGATGGAGAATTGTAAAAATTGAGGCTTTGCCGGACCGGGAGCCAATTTAGGTCAGTGAGCACAGGGGGTGATGGGTGAGTGGGACTGGGTGTGAGTTAGGACACGGGGCAGTGAGCACAGGGGGTGATGGGTGAGCGGGACTCGGTGTAAGTTAGGACACGGGGCAGTGAGCACAGTGGGTGATGGGTGAGCGGGACTCGGTGTGAGTTAGGACACGGGGCAGTGAGCACAGGGGGTGATGGGTGAGTGGGACTCGGTGTGAGTTAGGACACGGGGTCAGTGAGCACAGGGGGTGATGGGTGAGCGGGACTGGGTGCGAGTTAGGACATGAGTCAGTGAGCACAGGGGGCGATGGGTGAGTGGGACTCGGTGTGAGTTAGGACACGGGGCAGCGAGCACAGGGGGTGATGGGTGAGCGGGACTGGGTGTGAGTTAGGACACGGGGGCAGCGAGCACAGGGGGTGATGGGTGAGTGGGACTCGGTGCGAGTTAGGACACGGGGCAGCGAGCACAGGGGGCGATGGGTGAGTGGGACACGGTGCGAGTTAGGACACGGGTCAGTGAGCACAGGGGGTGATAGGTGAGCGGGAATCGGTGCGAGTTAGGACACGGGTCAGCGAGCACAGGGGGTGATAGGTGAGCGGGACTCGGTGCGAGTTAGGACACGGGTCAGCGAGCACAGTGGGTGATGGGCGAGTGGGACTCGGTGCGAGTTAGGACACGGGGCAGTGAGCACAGGGGGTGATGGGTGAGTGGGACTCGGTGCGAGTTAGGACACGGGTCAGTGAGCACAGGGGGTGATGGGTGAGTGGAACTCGGTGCGAGTTAGGACACGGGGCAGTGAGCACAGGGGGTGATGGGTGAGTGGGACTGGGTGTGAGTTAGGACACGGGTCAGTGAGCACAGGGGGTGATGGGTGAGCGGGACTGGGTGCGAGTTAGGACACGGGGGCAGTGAGCACAGTGGGTGATGGGTGAGTGGGACTCGGTGCGAGTTAGGACACGGGGGGAGAGGGAAGGAGTTTGGGATGAGCTGAAGATTACGGAGGGGGGAGGGTGAGAGGGCGGGTCGGAGAGCGAAAGGATTAAGGATATGACCTAACAAAGCAGACGGTGAGTTAACGCCCCGGGGGGGGCACTCCCCTATACCCCCCCTCCCTGGGGTGAGTTACAGAGAGGCCCATCGCACCCACACCCCCAGCGACAGTGTCTGGAGACAAGGTGAATCTTACCGACGGTCAGACAGGAGATGGTGAATCCATACCGCCACTTATTGGAGCCCAGATTCAAGGAGAGGCCCCCGATCTTTGGCAGGTCCCTCGCTCGGTCTCCCACCAGTACCGTCTCCTTGTAGCCCGTGTCCTTGAGGGAGGTGAAGGCGAAGTGGGCAAGGTAGACCCAGAAGAGGAACTGGGCGGCACAGAAGAGGCCCACCAGGCGGAAGAAGCCCGCCCTCTGGTGGTGGAAGAGCAGTACGTCCTGCGGCACTGCGGCACTCACCGCCCTGGTGCCCGGTGGGGGGCCGAGACCCTCGGGGCTGGCCACCGACCAGCGGTGGAGCCTCCGCCTCACCCCTGGGGTCCCCCAGGCCCGAGCCGTGCCGGGGACGGAGCCTGGCCAGGTCCAGCCGGCGGCCCGGCACAGCTCCCGAGAGCTGAGGGCGGTGTCCGAGACCCACTCACCGGCCACACCGCCCCGGCTCCGGCCCCCGCCTCTCGCACCCAACTGACCAACCGGCTGGATAGCAGCAGCAGCCCTCGTGTGGGCCAGGCCCTCGGCCTTTGTAGCCAGGCTCCGTGACCCCAGTACCGGGCTCCGTGACCCCAGTACCGGGCTCCGTGACCCCACTACCGGGCTCCGTGACCCCACTACCGGGCTCCGTGACCCCAGTACTGGGCTCCGTGACCCCAGTACCGGGCTCCGTGACCCCATTACCAGGTTCCGTGACCCTATTACCAGGCTCCGTGACCCCATTACCAGGTTCCGTGACCCTATTACCAGGCTCCGTGACCCCATTACCAGGCTGCGTGACCCCATTACCAGGTTCCGTGACCCCATTACCAGGCTCCGTGACCCCATTACCAGGCTCCGTGACCCCAGTACCTGGCTCCGTGATGCTAGTACCAGGCTCCGTGACCCCAGTACCAGGCTCCGTGACCCCAGTACCAGGCTCCGTGACCCCATTACCAGGCTCTGTGACCCTATTACCAGGCTCCCCGTCCCCATTACCAGGCTCTGTGACCGTATTACCAGGCTCCGTGACCCTATTACCAGGCTCCCCGTCCACATTACCAGGCTCCCTGTCCCCTTTACCAGTCTATTTGTCCCTATTATCAGGCTCCCGTATCCAGTCACAGACTCACTGTGTCCAAGGTCAGACACATTATACCTGGGTTTGCATACATTGTGACTAGGCTTAGATACATTGTATCTTGGGCCAGACACAGGCACACTGTATCCGGGTTTAGATACATTGTATCCCGGGCCAGACACAGACACACTTTATCCAGGTTTAGATACATTGTATCTCGGGCCAGACACAGGCACACTGTATCCGGGTTTAGATACATTGTATCCCGGGCCAGGCACAGACACACTGTATCCGGGTTTAGATACAGACACAGACATACTGTATCCAGGTTTAGATACATTGTATCCGCGGCCTCCTTTGCTACACTGAGCCGCAGCATCTAGCACAGTCCCTGGGAGAGCCGCTCCCTGGCCCCAGCTCCCTGCTCCCTCCCTCAGCCCCAGCCCCAGCCAACCCCGGCCCTGGGCTCCCCCCACTCAGCCCCGCGGCGCCCATGGCTCAGGCGGTGGGGCCCGCTGCTCCTCTTAAAAGGGTAAACGCCAGCAACCTTCCCCTTCCTGTCTGTCTGCCTTCATCCCCACCCACCTTTCCTGCCCCAGTGGCTGCACAGGACGATCCCACAGCTCCCTCCCACCCACTGCCCTGCAAAGTCAGGTGTGCAGAGGCAGCTCAGAAAACCTACCCCCCCAGTAACACATGTAGAAAGGTTTATTTTGTGCCTGAAGTCAGTTTCACTGATCAAAAACTTGCACAAAAGTTACAAAGATTTGCATTTATATAGCCCCTTTCACCCCACAGCCAATGAAGTACTTTTGGAGTGCGCTTACTGTTGTAATGTGGGAAACGCCAATTTGCGCACAGCAAGCTCCCACACACAGCAATGTGATAATGACCCAGATCATCTGTTTTAGTGATGTTGGTCGAGGGATAAATATTGGCCCCAGGACACCAGGGAGAACTCCCCTGCTCTTCTTCCAATAGTGGCCCCGGGATCTTTGCTCAGTCGGGTGAAACGTTAAGCCGAGGCATTTATATAGCGCCTGTAACGTAGTGAAACGTTCCCAGGGTGCTTCACAGGGGCGTAAATCAGACACACCCTGACCCCGAGCCACATACGGAGATATTGGGACAGGCGACCAAAAGCTGGGTCAGAGAGGTCGGTTTTAAGGAGCGTCTTAAAGGAGGAGAGAGAGGCGGAGAGGTTTAGGGAGGGAGTTCCAGAGCTTGGGGCCCAGGCAGCTGAAGGCACGGCCACCGATGGTGGAGCGAGGGGAGTAGCGGGGGATGGGAGGCGGGGGTGGTACTTTGAATGCCGTGGGAACTTTAACATCCACCTGAACAGACAAAATACAAATCTGGGAACCCACAAGTTTCAGACTCTGGGCGGAGGAGTAACATTCTGCCAAGTGAGCCTTTCCAACACAATGCCAGGTACACTCCAGGTTTTACGGTAACCACTTCCATTTTACAATTATGGGGGGGCCTAAAATCAGAACTATACGGTAATGATTCATTCAGGTACAAGCATCAAGGGAATTTATATTTGTAATGGGGAGTGGACAGGGAGAGGGGGTGTTCCCTCGAACCCTGATAAATCCAGCAATAATCTCGCACCTGTAATGTATGGAGCTGTGTGTATGCTCACAGGTTTGTAGAGCTGGAGACCACACCCCTGATCTTTGGGGCACCCTGTGCGGAGGGGAGCGGGCAGGTCCGAGGGCCTCCTCGTGGGCCTGCTCCTGGGCCTGGCCAAGGGGGCCATCAGCCAGTCCAGGCAGCGGGCGGTCAAGGAGGTCATTCAGCCCGACCGCCTGCCTCTCTTCCGCGGTTACATCCTGAGCCAGGGTGTCCCTGGAGATGGAGCTCGCGGTGTCCACCGGTACGCTCGCGGCCTTCCGCGAGAGGTGGGCGCCGGAGCGACTGGAGTGCATCATCGCCCCCGGCAACAGAATTCTAATTTGGTTCGCTATGGTCCCCTTTACTGTTTAATTGTTAATTTGTAGTTGTTGGGGCCCTCAAAAGAAAAAGGGGGCCAATTGATTGAAAGTTACCTTTAAAATAGTTGTAGAGCTGTTGAGTTGGGAGGGGCTTAGCCAGTCACATGATGTTCACAAGACTCAATAAAACCCCGGCCAGTTGGGTTCGGGGGATCCACGATGGGGCAGGTGGTTGTGAGCCTGATGGATGAACCGGTAATGTGTCGTGTGATTGTTAAACCTTTTGCTAATAAACCAACTAGTTCTTAATAGCGATGTGTTGCTATGAATTCTTCAACAAAGAACTCACAAGACCCAAATACTTTTTAGAATGCAGTTTATTCTTCATAAATTAAACATACGCTAAACCGGGAAGTGGGGGGGGGCTAATTCTGGGTAATATGACAAAGTCCTTCGAGGGTGGGCTGCCTCTACCTGGGGGTGTGGTGGGGGGTCCCTGTGTGGGAACAGTGTTAAACCCCCGTTAAGACCCAGGTTTTGGGGAACACCGGCAGTTTGTCACCATGTAAGAGGCGGTGGTTTGACCTGTAGTTGGCAGTGAGTGGGGGGATGGTTACGGGGCGGGTACAGACTTCACTGGCGCCTGGCGCGCTCCGGGGCACCGCACTCAAAGTCCCGTTCGGCATGGTGCGTTGGTGGGCTGTTCGGCCACAGCGTGCGTCGTGGCTCTGTCTCCGCCCGAGACAGGAAGCTGCCCCCTTCTCTCTCTCTTTTCCTTTTTGTGGGGGGATGTTGAGCCGGGTTCCTACCCCGTTGAACCTCACACCCGCCGTGCATTCCCTGCCCCGCGGGCTGACAGTGGCACTGTTTACACCATTGTCCGAGGGGCGTTCATTTGCTCTGCGATTGTCAGATTTTCAGCATCTTCCACCGCCTCAGGAAGTCCCACAGCGCTTCACAGCCAATGAAGTACTTTGCAAAGTGCCGTCGCTGCTGTAATGTGGGCAACGCAGCAGGCTAACAGCGCACAGCAAGCTCCCACACACAGCAATGTGATAATGACCCAGATCATCTGTTTTAGTGATGTTGGTCGAGGGATAAATATTGGCCCCAGGACACCGGGGAGAACTCCCCCTGCTCTTCTTCCAATAGTGGCCCTGGGATCTTTTACATCCACCCGAGGGGGCTTAACGTCTCATCCGATAGACGGCATCTCCGACAGTGTGGCGTTCCCTCAGTACTGCCCCTCCGACAGTGCGGCGCTCCCTCAGTACCGCCCCTCCGACAGTGCAGCGCTCCCTCAGTACCACCCCTCCGACAGTGCGGCGCTCCCTCAGTACCGCCCCTCCGACAGTGCAGCGCTCCCTCAGTACCACCCCTCCGACAGTGCGGTGCTCCCTCAGTACGAACCCTCTGACAGTACGGCGCTCCCTCAGTACTGCCCCTCCGACAGCGCAGTACGGCGCTCCCTCAGCACTGCCCCTCCGACAGCGCAGTATGGCGCTCCCTCAGTACCTCCCCTCCGACAGCGCAGTATGGCGCTCCCTCAGCACTGCCCCTCCGACAGCGCAGTATGGCGCTCCCTCAGTACCTCCCCTCCGACAGCGCAGTACGGTGCTCCCTCAGTACCGCCCCTCTGACGGTGCGATGCTCCCTCAGTACCTCCCCTCCGACAGCGCAGTACGGTGCTCCCTCAGTACCGCCCCTCCGACAGTGCGGCGCTCCCTCAGTACCGCCCCTCCAACAGTGCGGCGCTCCCTCAGTACCGCCCCTCCGACAGTGCGGCGCTCCCTCAGTACTGCCCCTCCGACAGTGCGGCGCTCCCTCAGTACCGCCCCTCCGACAGTACGGCGCCCCCTCAGTACCGCCCCTCCGACAGTGCGGCGCTCCCTCAGTACCTCCCCTCCGGCAGCGCAGTATGGTGCTCCCTCAGTACCTCCCCTCCGACAGCGCAGTATGGTGCTCCCTCAGTACCTCCCCTCCGACAGCGCAGTACGGCGCTCCCTCAGTACCTCCCCTCCGACAGCGCAGTACGGCGCTCCCTCAGTACCGCCCCTCCGACAGCGCAGTATGGCGCTCCCTCAGTACCTCCCCTCCGACAGCGCAGTATGGCGCTCCCTCAGCACTGCCCCTCCGACAGCGCAGTATGGCGCTCCCTCAGTACCTCCCCTCCGACAGCGCAGTACGGCGCTCCCTCAGTACCTCCCCTCCGACAGCGCAGTACGGTGCTCCCTCAGCACTGCCCCTCCGACAGTGCAGTACGGTGCTCCCTCAGTACCTCCCCTCCGACAGCGCAGTACGGCGCTCCCTCAGCACTGCCCCTCCGACAGCGCAGTACGGTGCTCCCTCAGCACTGCCCCTCCGACAGTGCAGTACGGTGCTCCCTCAGTACCTCCCCTCCGACAGCGCAGTACGGTGCTCCCTCAGCACTGCCCCTCCGACAGCGCAGTACGGTGCTCCCTCAGCACTGCCCCTCCGACAGCGCAGTACGGCGCTCCCTCAGTACCTCCCCTCCGACAGCGCAGTACGGTGCTCCCTCAGCACTGCCCCTCCGACAGCGCAGTACGGCGCTCCCTCAGTACCTCCCCTCCGACAGTACGGCACTCCCTCAGTACTGCCCCTCTGACGGTGCGGTGCTCACCAGGCCCAGGATCCAGTCGCTGACTGCGTCGATGATCTCACCCATCAGCGGGCTCTGGCCCGTGTACTTGATGTACATCCAGGTCATCAGGGAGAGGATGGTGATGCCGATGATGAAGTTGAAGAAGACGGTGAGGAACCCGAGGCCCAGCAGCCCCAGGAAGCCCGACACCAGCTGCATTATGATGATGACCAGCAACATGGCGGCTGGCGTGCGTACAATGCTGAAGAAATTCTTGCTGCGGTTAAACTTGAGATAGCTCTCCAGCATCTCGTCCATGTCTGCCTCCAGCTGCTGTTGGTAACGTTCGCTCATCCTGCTCCCCCCCATCTTCTTCATGGAGCCGAACTTCTCCACGGCCGTCTCTCGGTACACAAAGTGTCGTTCGCGCAGCTTGCTGGGGGCCATGTAGGGCTTGTCTCCTCCGCACATCTGCACAGGGAGGTGCAAACATCGTTTCAGAACAGTGTCGGAACAGGAGGAGTTCATTCAGCCCCTCGAGCCTGTTACATTAGGAACAGGAGGAGGCCATTCAGCCCCTCGAGCCTGTTACATTAGGAACAGGAGGAGGCCATTCAGCCCCTCGAGCCTGTTACATTAGGAACAGGAGGAGCCCATTCAGCCCCTCGAGCCTGTTACATTAGGAACAGGAGGAGGCCATTCAGCCCCTCGAGCCTGTTACACAGGAACAGGAGGAGGCCATTCAGCCCCTCGAGCCTGTTACACAGGAACAGGAGGAGGCCATTCAGCCCCTCGAGCCTGTTACACAGGAGCAGGAGGAGGCCATTCAGTCCCTCGAGCCTGTTACACAGGAACAGGAGGAGGCCATTCAGCCCCTCGAGCCTGTTACACAGGAACAGGAGGAGGCCATTCAGCCCCTCGAGCCTGTTACACAGGTGCAGGAGGAGGCCATTCAGACCCTCGAGCCTGTTACACAGGAGCAGGAGGCGGCCATTCAGCCCCTCGAGCCTGTTACATTAGGAACAGGAGGAGGCCATTCAGCCCCTCGAGCCTGTTACATTAGGAACAGGAGGAAGCCATTCAGCCCCTCGAGCCTGTTACATTAGGAACAGGAGGAGACCATTCAGCCCCTCGAGCCTGTTACATTAGGAACAGGAGGAGGCCATTCAGCCCCTCGAGCCTGTTACATTAGGAACAGGAGGAGGCCATTCAGCCCCTCGAGCCTGTTACATTAGGAACAGGAGGAGGCCATTCAGCACCTCGAGCCTGTTACATTAGGAACAGGAGGAGGCCATTCAGACCCTCGAGCCTGTTACATTAGGAACAGGAGGAGGCCATTCAGACCCTCGAGCCTGTTACATGAGGAACAGGAGGATGTCATTCAGCCCCTCGAGCCTGTTACATTAGGAACAGGAGGAGGCCATTCAGCCCCTCGAGCCTGTTACATTAGGAACAGGAGGAGGCCATTCAGCCCCTCGAGCCTGTTACATTAGGAACAGGAGGAGGCCATTCAGCACCTCGAGCCTGTTACATTAGGAACAGGAGGAGGCCATTCAGACCCTCGAGCCTGTTACATTAGGAACAGGAGGAGGCCATTCAGCACCTCGAGCCTGTTAAATTAGGAACAGGAGGAGGCCATTCAGACCCTCACTGACCTTCAACGTCTATTTTGACTGAATTGATCAGTTTTCCATTTTAAAACGTCAGCGCTATCAGTTGTTTGCACAGTGTGATTGCCCGGGTACTGAAAGCTCGGTCTATACACACCCTCACTCACTCTCGCAATGGGTCAACTGAGCAACATTGCAAAACACCTATTCCACAGTGAAGGTTGTTCACCCTTGTCACCTTTTAGAAACATAGAAAATAGGTGCAGTAGTCGGCCATTCGGCCCTTCGAGCCTGCACCACCATTCAATATGATCATGGCTGATCATGTAACTTCAGTACCCCCTTCCTGCTTTCTCTGCATACCCCTTGATCCCTTTAGCCATAAGGCCCACATCTAACTCCCTTTTGAATATATCCAACGAACTGGCCTCAACAACTCTCTGTGGCAGAGAATTCCACAGGTTCACCACTCTCTGAGTGAAGAAGTTTCTCCTCATCTCGGTCCTAAATGGCTTACCCCTTATCCTTAGACTGTGACCCCTGGTTCTGGACTTCCCCAACATCGGGAACATTCTCTTGCCGATGGTTAACGGAGCCTCACTTTGCTGGCCAGACGTTGCAGCCCAGGGGCAGTGTTGTCTTGGTTACGTGTTGGCCCTGCCGCACGGAGAGGCTCCCCTTAACGCTCTCGTGTTCGAATCGCGAGCTTTTCCCCCAAACCGACTTCACCCTCCGAACTCTAGGGGGCGCACTCATCATCATCATAGGCAGTCCCTCGGAATCGAGGAAGACTCGCTTCCACTCTAACAGTGAGTCCTTAGGTGGCTGAACAGCCCAATACGAGAACCACAGTCCCTGTCACAGGTGGGACAGACAGTGGTTGAGGGAAGGGGAGGGTGGGACTGGTTTGCCGCACGCTCCTTCCGCTGCCTGCGCTTGGTTTCTGCACGCTCTCGGCGACGAGACTCGAGGTGCTCAGCGCCCTCCCGGATGCACTTCCTCCACTTAGGGCGGACTGGTCTTTGGGCCCAGGGACTCCCAGGTGTGGGTGGAGATGTTGCACTTTATCAGGGAGGCTTTGAGGGTGGTCCCTTGTAACGTTTCCTCTGCCCCACCTTTGGCTCGTTTGCCGTGAAGGAGTTCCGAGTAGAGCGCTTGCTTTGGGAGTCTCGTGTCGGGGGCATGCGGACAATGTGGCCCCCTGCCCAGCGGAGCTGGTCGAGTGTGGTCAGTGCTTCGATGCTGGGTGAAGGTTTTAAAATCATTAGTATTTCTAAAAGTATTGTAGCTAAGCTTGTAATTCTCAGGAGTGTAGTGTGTGGGGAAAGCAGGCTTATTGTCAGGAGGTAACCTGTGGGAGCGGGTGGTTCACATAGCATGGCATGAGATAATAATACAAAGAAGGTTTGAATCTTCCAGGTTGTCTGTCATTAATCAAGGACACATTCGTCTGGGAACAACTTCTTTATAATTACTTAACCGTAGAAAAATAATGATGTAGCACGTAACTAATCAGATAAGAGGTGCACAGAAGTGACATAATGAAATTGTACGTACCAATGAAATTGTTGTAACTAGGCGAGGACATGTGATGCGTTAGAAACATAGAAACATAGAAAATAGGTGCAGGAGTGGGCCATTCGGCCCTTCGAGCCTGCACCACCATTCAATGAGTTCATGGCTGAACAACTAATGAAAACCTCCATGCGTATGCTTCATGATTTTGCCTGTATTTTGAATGTATAAAAATAGCAGCCCCGAAGCAGCTCAGCGAGAACAGCTGGTTGGGTCACCGAGTTACTGAACTCAGGTAGAAGCTGTCTCTCCCTCGGTCGAGTGCTTTACAATAAATTATTTTTTTCTCCGAAACAGACCTGTGTTGAGTATCTTTGCAATACTCCACAACACTGGGGATGTTGGCCTGGTCGAGGACGCTAACGTTGGTGCGTCTGTCCTCCCAGGGGATTTGCAGGATCTTGCGGAGACATCATTGGTGGTATTTCTCCAGCGACTTGAGGTGCCTTCTGTACATGGTCAATCTATCGCTCAGTCACACAGAGTGTACGGCACAGAAAGAGGACACTGGGCCCCACCGCTCCGTGCGGGGGTTTATGCCCCACTGCTCCGTGCCGGGGTTTATGCCCCACCGCTCCGTGCCGGGGTTTATGTCCCACCGCTTCGTGCCGGGGTTTATGCCCCACCGCTCCGTGCCGGGGTTTATGCCCCACACCAGCCCCTCCCACCCCTCTCCATCTCCCCCCATCACCCCTTCCTTCTATTCCTCTCTCCCCACCGTGTGTTTATCTACATTTTATACATTGGTCTGCCATTATTAGGAGCCTTGGGGTGTCTTACTACATTAAAAGGCGCGGTATAAATCTAAGTTGTAGACAAGGATGATTGCAGATTGGAGAGCTTATAACTATCGGGAAAAATTATACAGACTGGGTCCCTTTGCTCCAGAAAAGCAAAGTCTGAGGGGTGAGCTGATAGAGGTCTGAGGGGTAGATGTAGAGAATGTTTCCCCTTGTGGGGGAGACCAGAACTGGGGGCCATCAATATCAGACAGTCACTGATAAACCCCAATGGGGAATTCAGGAGAAACTTCTTTACCCAGAGAGCGGTGAGAATGTGGAACTCGCTGCCACAGGGAGGGGTTGAGGTGAATAGTATCGATGTATTTAAGGGGAGGCTGGATAAACACACGGGGGAGAGAGGGATAGAAGGATGGGGTGATGGGGGGAGAGGGAGAGGGGTGGGAGGGGCTGGTGTGGAGCATAAACCCCGGCACGGAGCGGTGGGGCATAAACCCCGGCATGGAGCGGTGGGGCATAAACCCCGGCACGGAGCGGTGGGGCATAAACCCCGGCACGGAGCGGTGGGGCATAAACCCCGGCACGGAGCGGTGGGACATAAACCCCGGCACGGAGCGGTGGGGCATAAACCCCGGCACGGAGCGGTGGGGCATAAACCCCGGCACGGAGCGGTGGGACATAAACCCCGGCACGGAGCGGTGGGGCATAAACCCCGGCACGGAGCGGTGGGGCATAAACCCCGGCACGGAGCGGTGGGGCATAAACCCCGGCACGGTGGGACATAAACCCCGGCACGGAGCGGTGGGGCATAAACCCCGGCACGGAGCGGTGGGGCATAAACCCCGGCACGGAGCGGTGGGGCTCAATGGCCTGTTTCTGGGCCGTATATTCTGTGTGATTCTGTGAACCGGTCTTGTTGATATCGAACGGCTCCACCGCCACACTGTGACTCTTAATTTCATCCTGAACTGTATGTTGGAGAACTGCACAAAGGTAAAGTCACCTTGCTACAGCAAGAATGTGCAAGTGTTGCAGAGAGAGCTACATCACAAGCACAGGGTTAGATACAGAATAAAGCTCCCTCTACAGTGTCCCATCAAACACTCCCAGGGCAGGTACAGCACGGGGTTAGATACAGAGTAAAGCTCCCTCTACACTGTCCCATCAAACACTCCCAGGGCAGGTACAGGGGGTTAGATACAGAGTAAAGCTCCCTCTACACTGTCCCATCAAACACTCCCAGGGCAGGTACAGCACGGGGTTAGATACAGAGTAAAGCTCCCTCTACACTGTCCCATCAAACACTCCCAGGGCAGGTACAGCACGGGGTTAGATACAGAGTAAAGCTCCCTCTACACTGTCCCATCAAACACTCCCAGGGCAGGTACAGAGGGTTAGATACAGAGTAAAGCTCCCTCTACACTGTCCCATCAAACACTCCCAGGGCAGGTACAGCACGGGGTTAGATACAGAGTAAAGCTCCCTCTACACTGTCCCATCAAACACTCCCAGGGCAGGTACAGCACGGGGTTAGATACAGAGTAAAGCTCCCTCTACACTGTCCCATCAAACACTCCCAGGGCAGGTACAGCACGGGGTTAGATACAGAGTAAAGCTCCCTCTACACTGTCCCATCAAACACTCCCAGGGCAGGTACAGGGGGTTAGATACAGAGTAAAGCTCCCTCTACACTGTCCCATCAAACACTCCCAGGGCAGGTACAGCACGGGGTTAGATACAGAGTAAATACACCAAACCACATTCAGGTATCAGGTCACTCCACACTCACTGAAGCTAGATGTATGGATCCAGCTCTGTAGTGGCCAATATATTATGATGCAGCATGTAAAGAAAGCCATTGTTCAGGGCTTGTCTAGACACTGCTTTGGTAATCTGCATGCTTTGCTTAAAACGAGGAGGTTAAAATCAGTGTGTAGAAAGAAGATGCAGACTCCATGTCTGAAGTGTCAGTGCAAGCACTCGTAAAACTTGAAGATTGTGGGTTCAAGATCCACTCCAGCACTGAAGCACATAACCCAGGCCAACACTCCACTGTGCCAGTATTGAGGGAGTGCTGCACTGTCGGAGGGGCAGTACTGAGGGAGCGCTGCACTGTCGGAGGGGCAGTACAGAGGGAGTGCTGCACTGTTGGAGGGGTAGTGCTGAGGGAGCGCCGTACTGCGCTGTTGGAGGGGCAATACTGAGGGAGCGGCGCACTGTCGGAGGGGCAGTACTGAGGGAGCGCCACACTGTTGGAGGGGCAGTATTGAGGGCACGCCACACTTCGGAGGGGCAGTACTGAGGGAGCACCGCACTGTCGGAGGGGCAGTACTGAGGGAGCACCGCACTGTCGGAGGGACGTACTGAGGGAAAGCCGCACTGTCGGAGGGGTAGTACTGAGGGAGCGCCGCACTGTCGAAGGGGCAGTACTGAGGGAGCGCCGCACTGTCGGAGGGGCAGTACTGAGGGAGCCCCGCACTGTCGGAGGGGCAGTACTGAGGGAGCGCCGCACTGTCGGAGGGGCAGTACTGAGGGAGCCCCGCACTGTCGGAGGGGCAGTACTGAGGGAGCCCCGCACTGTCGGAGGGGCAGTACTGAGGGAGCGCCGCACTGTCGGGGGGGCAGTACTGAAGGAGTGCCGCACTGTCGGAGGGGCAGTACTGAGGGAGCGCCGCATTGTCGGAGGGGCAGTACTGAGGGAGTGCTGCACTGTTGGAGAGGTAGTGCTGAGGGAGCGCCGTACTGCGCTGTTGGAGGGGCAGTACTGAGGGAGCGGCGCACTGTCGGAGGGGCAGTATTGAGGGACGCTGCACTTCGGAGGGGCAGTACTGAGGGAGCGCCGCACTGTCGGAGGGACAGTACTGAGGGAGCGCCGCACTGTCGGAGGGGCAGTACTGAGGGAGCGCCGCACTGTCGGAGGGGCAGTACTGAGGGAGCGCCGCACTGTCGGAGGGGCAGTACTGAGGGAGCGCCTCACTGTCGGAGGGGCAGTACTGAGGGAGCGCCGCACTGTCAGAGGGGCAGTACTGAGGGAGCGCCGCACTGTCGGAGGGGCAGTACTGAGGGAGCCCCGCACTGTCGGAGGGGCAGTACTGAGGGAGCGCCGCACTGTCGGAGGGGCAGTACTGAGGGAGCGCCGCACTGTCGGAGGGGCAGTACTGAGGGAGCGCCGCACTGTCGGAGGGGCAGTACTGAGGGAGAGCCGCACTGTCGGAGGGGCAGTACTGAGGGAGAGCCGCACTGTCAGAGGGACAGTACTGAGGGAGCGCTGCACTGTCGGAGGGACAGTACTGAGGGAGCGCCGCACTGTCGGGGCGGCAGTACTGAGGGGACGCCGCACTGTCAGAGGGGCAGTACTGAGGGAGAGCCGCACTGTCGGAGGGGCAGTACTGAGGGAGTGCCGCACTGTCTTCGGGGCAGTACTGAGGGAGCGCCGCACTGTTGGAGGGGCAGTACTGAGGGAGCGCCGCACTGTTGGAGGGGCAGTACTGAGGGAGAGCCGCACTGGGAGCGCGCACTGTCGGAGGGGCAGTACTGAGGGAGAGCCGCACTGTCGGAGGGGCAATACTGAGGGAGCGCCGCACTGTCGGAGGGGCAGTACTGAGGGAGAGCCGCACTGTCGGAGGGGCAGTACTGAGGGAGAGCCGCACTGTCGGAGGGGCGGTACTGAGGGAGCGCCGCACTTTCGGAGGGGCAGTACTGAGGGAGCCCCGCACTTTCGGAGGGGCAGTACTGAGGGAGCGCCGCACTGTCGGAGGGGCAGTACTGAGGGAGCGCCGCACTGTTGGAAGTTCCGCCTTTCGGATGAGGCGTTAAACCAAGGCACCAGGGATAGGCACTGTTGAAATGCAAGTATTTCTTTTTTCTTTTATAAATCTATATGTATGTCTATAGTGTAAATATAAATATATATGAATATATGTATATAACAATATAAAGATATACAAATGAACGTATAAATATTGTTTAAATATATAGAAATTTTTGTATAAATATTTTTAATAATATGTATAAATATAATGTATATACATGTGGATTACATAACTTAGAGAATAAGTTTGATCTGAGCGCTGCAATTGCAGTTATAATCGCTAGGGGCGCCAGTCCGGACTGGGAGGACCTCCCAGGGTCCACTCTTGCACATTGCCGCACCCTCCTTGGCCAAGCCGCGCGGGGCCTGCCGGGAGTTGTTGTCCGCACGGGAGCGTGGGAGGACTACAGCTCCCAGGGGGCGCCGCGGCCGGGGGCGGGGCCTGGGACAATGGAGCAGGGACCCCTGCTGGGGGCGGGGCCTCGGCGTCTCCACAGCAACCGAGGCAAATAGTGGTGAGGGGGGCAGCAATGGGCTGGAGTCATACTGCTGGCTGTGAGGGTGAGGGGCTGGAGTCATACTGCTGGCTGTGAGGGTGAGGGGCTGGAGTCATACTGCTGGCTGTGAGGGTGAGGGGCTGGAGTCATACTGCTGGCTGTGAGGGTGGGGGATTGGAGTCATACTGCTGGCTGTGAGGGTGGGGGATTGGAGTCATACTGCTGGCTGTGAGCGGGCTGGAGTCATACTACTGGCTGTGAGGGTGAGGGGCTGGAGTCATACTGCTGGCTGTGAACGGGCTGGAGTCATACTGCTGGCTGTGAGGGATTGGAGATACTGCTGGCTGTGAGGGGGCTGGAGTCATACTGCTGGCTGTAAGGGGGCTGGAGCCATACTACTGGCTGTGAGGGTGAGGGATTGGAGTCATACTGCTGGCTGTGAGGATCAGGGATTGGAGTCATACTGCTGGCTGTGAGGGTGAGGGCTGGAGTCATACTGCTGGCTGTGGGGGGACTGGAGTCATACTGCTGGCTGTGAGGGTGAGGGATTGGAGTCATACTGCTGGTTGTGAGGGGACTGCAGTCATACTGCTGGCTGTGAGAGTGAGGGCTGGAGTCATACTGCTGGCTGTGAGGGTGAGGGCTGGAGTCATACTGCTGGTTGTGAGGGGAAATCAGGCCTAGGGGAGGCGCGAGTTCAGGGCCGGGGGCCCAGGGGCAGCATGGGCCAGCCCACACTGCGATATGTGTGCGCACTAGGTCCGTGCAGCAGAGCTGGTCTCCAATTGTCTTGGTTAATCCTTGCCCCTGGACCAAGACCTAAGTCTGTCAAGCCCCGTGTGGTGGCTGGTGTGCAACGGCCACCCCACGTTAAAAAAATCCACCCACAGGCATCTTCCACCCTTCAACATGGAGTTCGGGTCCTTTATTGAAACACCTGTGAACTCGTCCTTTTTTTGGCATCGAAGCAAGTCATCCTCGTTTCGAGGGATTGCCTATGATGATGTGAGGGGACGCCAGTCATACTGCTGGGTGTGAGGGTGGGATCAGGTGTTGAGGGAGAGTCACTGGGTGAGGGCTGGAGTCATACTGCTGGCTGTGAGGGTGAGGGGCTGGAGTCATACTGCTGGCTGTGAGGGTGAAGGGACTGGAATCATACTGCTGGCTGTGATGGTGGGGCTGGAGTCATATTGCTGGGAGTGAGGGTGAAGGGACTGGAGTCATACTGCTGGGAGTGAGGGTGGGGATTGGAGTCATACTGCTGGCTGTGAGAGTGAGGGATTGGAGTCATACTGCTGGCTGTGAGGGGATTGGAGTCATACTGCTGGGAGTGAGGGGATTGGGGTCATACTGCTGGCAATGAGGGCTGGAGTCATACTGCTGGCAGTGAGAGTGAGGGATTGGAGTCATACTGCTGGCTGTGAGGGGATTAGAGTTATACTGCAAGCAGTGAGGGTAAGGATTGGAGTCATACTGCTGGCAGTGAGGGGATTGGAATCACACTGCTGGCAGTGAGGGCTGGAGTTATACTACTGGCAGTGAGGGTGAGGGATTGGAGTCATACTGCTGGGAGTGAGGGGATTGGGCTCATACTGCTAACTTTGAGGGAATTGGAGTCATACTGCAAGCAGTGAGGGTAAAGGATTGGAGTCATACTGCTGGCAGTGAGGGCTGGAGTTATACTGCTGACAGTGAGGGTGAGGGATTGGAGTCATACTGCTGGCAGTGAGGGGATTGGAGTCATACTGCTGGGAGTGAGAGTGAGGGGATTGGAGTCATACTGCTGGCAGTGAGAGTGATGGGCTGGAGTGGGATTGGAGTGACAGTGAGGGATCATTGCTAAAACAATCAATTATTCAACAGCATAGCTTAAAATTATTAACTTGAAATCAATAACTTAAAATGATTTACCAAAAATCAACGACTTAAATGCAATAATGTACAATGAATAACTTTCAAAATTAATTTAAACCGAATCTCTTAATATTAATAACTTAAAAGAAAAAACTAATTAAAAAATCAAACTATAATTTAAAATGAGTAACTTAAGATGAATAATATAAAGTTATTAACGTCAAATTAATTTAAATCCAATCACTTAACATTAATAACTTAAAATAACTATCAAAATCAATAACTTAAAGTGAATTTCTTAAAATCAATAATTTTAGAAAAACTTTCAATCCGATCTGAGAAAAGTGTTATTGTAAAAAGCATGATTTCTGTGCTGGATAAATAAGTTGGTTTACACACAGGAATGAGACGAAGAGATGTCGATATTTGTAATTTATTGGGTTATGTCATGACACGAAATACAATCAAAGCCCCAGAATTGATTTTATCTCGTGTGTTAGACACTAAATTTGTTTATTTTAATTTGAAAAATGAGCTTCTGTGCTCAGAACTCAAGTCATGTCTAGCGGTCAGGAGCAATACATATTTGAGGGGTTTGAAATGGGTTGAAAGCTGTACGAATTATAACGAGAATAATTGTTCTATCGGAGTTTAAACAGTAAGTTTATTATACATATATCTATTTTAAAATAATTTATACAGTGCATTAACAAACTCATATTTCTAGGTTGGGAAATAACTCAGGATAAATCTTTAACATCAGGTTTTACACAGCGAAATATCGTTTGATAAATTATTTAGTCCCTTGGTTTCTGTAAATAGAGGTTAATATTTTGGTGATATTAATGGGCTGGGGTCTGTATAGATTGCACAGCAAGGCTGTGGGGCAAGAGCAGGGGGGAGTGGGACTGATTGGATCGCTCTGTCACAGAGCCGGCACAGCACGGGCTCGAGGGGCCCCAATGGGATCCTCCTGTGCTGGGTGATTGTAAATGAATATTTGAGGGTTTTTAATAGGTTCAGTAATTATAGAATGGCAGTAATATTGTTTAAATACGTCCCAAAAGTAATTGTTCCACAGTTCCGGTGCTGCAATCATTTTATTGTTGCAACTTTTTTTAGTTACAGGTTTCCTAACATCAGATTATTGCAGTCAGTGGGCTTCCCGTTGAATCTTCTGCAAATCCTGTGAGGTGAATATGGTGTAGGTGGATTGGCACGCACCCCTGCCTCTCCCTGAGGTACCACAGCGTCCAGTCACTCATAGAAACATAGAAACACTCGCGAGAACTTGAGGCTGGACAGGACCAAATGCCGTGCGATTTTCAAAGGACCTTTCCTGGTGGGACACCAGTGCGCAGATTCAAGAGTACTGTGTACGTTTTGGTCTCCTTAGTTAAGGAGGGACACACTTACATTGGAGCCAGTTCCGAGAAGGGTCACTCGGTTGATTCTGGAGGTCTAGGGGTTGTCTTATAGTGTCAGTTGTGGCTCGGAGTGTAGTACACTCTCGCTCAGAGTCAGAAGGTTGTGGGTTCAAGTCCCACTCCAGGAACTTGAGCGCATAAATCCAGGCTGACACTCCCAGTGCAGTACTGAGAGAGCGCCGCACTGTCGGAGGGGCAGTACTGAGAGAGCGCCGCACTGTCAGAGGGGCAGTACTGAGGGAGCGCCACACTGTAGGAGGGGCAGTACTGAGGGAGCGCCGCACTGACAGAGGGGCAGTACTGAGGGAGCGCCGCACTGTCGGAGGGGCAGTACTGAAGGAGTGCCGCACTGTCGGAGGGGCAGTACTGAGGGAGCGCCGCACTGTTGGAGGGGCAGTACTGAGGGAGCGCCGCACTGTCGGAGGGGCAGTATTGAGGGAGCACCGCACTGTCGGAGGTGCAGTACTGAGGGAGCGCCGCACTGTCGGAGGGGCAGTACTGAGGGAGCGCCGCACTGTCGGAGGGGCAGTACTGAGGGAGCGCCGCACTGTCGGAGGTGCAGTACTGAGGGAGCACCGCACTGTCGGAGGGGCAGTACTGAGGGAGTGCCGCACTGTCGGAGGTGCCGTCTTTGGGATGAGACGTTAAACCGAGGCCCCGTCTGCCCTCTCGGGTGGATGTAAAAGATCCCGGGGCCACTATTGGAAGAAGAGCAGGGGAGTTCTCCCGGTGTCCTGGGGCCAATATTTATCCCTCGACCAACATCACTAAAACAGATGATCTGGGTCATTATCACATCGCTGTGTGTGGGAGCTTGCTGTGCGCAAATTGGCGTTTCCCACATTACAACAGTGAGCGCACTCCGATGGTACTTCATTGGCTGTGAGGTGCTGTGGGACCTCCTGAGAGGGCGAAAGGCGGTGTAGAAATTGGGAGTTCTTTGAACGGCGCGATGGAAATGTTCTGTCCCGTCCCGGGGAACCGGAGACGAACTCAGAGTCTCTCTGTCCCCTTTCTGCAGACGCTGATGACATGACGTGCCAGAGGGCCCAGTCTTTACAGATCATCCACGTCCGCAAGGATGATCACAGCTTCTCGCTCGACGAGAAGGCCCTGGAGAGCATCCTGCTGGCTGAGCCCGTCCGCGATCTCAACGTGATGGTGCTGTCAGTTGCTGGAGCCTTCCGCAAGGGAAAGTCCTTCCTGCTGGACTTCCTGCTACGCTTCATGTACAAGCAGGTATTATCGTCAGAACTTGTATTTGCTCTGTCTGTAATGGACCTATGAATGACTCCACGAGGCAATGTGTTGAACTCAAACTGTAGTGACCTTGGTCCTTTATTTGCAACTCCAGAGCCAGTCACAAGCATGGTGGGCAGCCTTTGACACTGGGCCCTGCACACCTATGCAGGTGACCCTCAGGTCTCCCACCGCAGTGCCCTCTGGTGGACAGTCTCTGCCACAGGGGCAGGAAACCCCGGTCTCCACCAGTTGCGCCCTCTAGTGGTGCCAGCATAGTATATACACAGTGTAAACCTTATTGATAGTACATCAGGTAACAAGTCTCCATCTTATGCAACTATACGGTGACTACACAGAGAGTATATCTATAGTCTGCATCTAAAACAGTATTATCTCCCAGGTGGGCAGAGGAAAACGTTACAGGGACACCCGCAAAGCCTCCCTGATAAAGTGCAACATCCCCACCGGCACCTGGGAGTCCCTGGCCAAAGACCAGTCCGCCCTAAGTGGAGGAAGTGCATCTGGGAGGGCGCTGAGCATCTCGAGTCTCGTCGCCAAAAAGCTGGGTCATTGAATAAATCTAAGACAGAGATAGACAGTTTCTTAACTGATAAGGGAATAAGGGATTATGGGGAGCGGGCGGGGAAGTGGACCTGAGTCCATGATCAGATCATAGATACATAGAAAATAGGTGCAGGAGTAGGCCATTCGGCCCTTCGAGCCTGCACCGCCATTCAATGAGTTCAAGGCCGAACATGCAACTTCAGTACCCCATTCCTACTTTCTCGCCATACCCCTTGGACTACATCTAACTCCTTTTTGAACATATTTAGTGAATTGGCCTCAACAACTTTCTGTGATAGAGAATTCCACAGGTTCACCACTCTCTGGGTGAAGAAGTTTCTCCTCATCTCGGTCCTAAATGGCTTACCCCTTATCCTTAGACTGTGACCCCTGGTTCTGGACTTCCCCAACATCGGGAACATTTTTCCTGCATCTAACCTGTCTAAACCCATCAGAATTTTAAACGTTTCTATGAGATCCCCTCTTATTCTTCTGAACTCCAGTGAATACAAGCCCAGTCGATCCAGTCTTTCTTGATAGGTCAGTCCCGCCATCCCGGGAATCAGTCTGGTGAACCTTCACTGCACTCCCTCAATAGCAAGAATGTCCTTCCTCAAGTTAGGAGACCAAAACTGTACACAATACTCCAGGTGTGGCCTCACCAAGGCCCTGTACAACTGTAGCAACACCTCCCTGCCCCCGCACTCAAATCCCCTCGCTATGAAGGCCAACATGCCATTCTCTTTCTTAACCGCCTGCTGTACCTGCATGCTAACCTTCAATGACTGATGTACCATGACACCCAGGTCTCGTTGCACCCCCCCTTTTCCTAATCTGTCACCATTCAGATAATAGTCTGTCTCTCTGTTTTTACCACCAAAGTGGATAGCCTCACATTTATCCACATTATACTTCATCTGCCATGCATTTGCCCACTCGCCTAACCTATCCAAGTCACTCTGCAGCCTCATAGCATCCTCCTCGCAGCTCACACTGCCACCCAACTTAGTGTCATCCGCAAATTTGGAGATACTACATTTAATCCCCTCGTCTAAATCATTAATGTACAACGTAAACAGCTGGGGCCCCAGCACAGAACCCTGCGGTACCCCACTAGTCACTGCCTGCCATTCTGAAAAGTACCCATTTACTCCTACTCTTTGCTTCCTGTCTGCCAACCAGTTCTCAATCCACGTCAGCTCACTACCCCCAATCCCATGTGCTTTAACTTTGCACATTAATCTCTTGTGTGGGACCTTGTCGAAAGCCTTCTGAAAGTCCAAATACACCACATCAACTGGTTCTCCCTTGTCCACTCTACTGGAAACATCCTCAAAAAATTCCAGAAGATTTGTCAAGCATGATTTCCCTTTCACAAATCCTTTCACAGATCATCATCATAGGCAGTCCCTTGAAGCGAGGATAACTTGCTTCCACGCCAAAAAGGGATGAGTTCCCAGGTGTTCCAATGAAGGACCTAATATTCCGGATCCCGAACTACATCCTGAAGGGTGGAAGATGCCTGTGCGTGGATTGTTTTAACGTGGGGTGGCCGTTGCACACCAGCCACCACACGGGTTGGTGTCTGCTGGATAACAGTCTGGCCTGTTTTCCCCCCCCCCCAGAAAACAGGCTCGACAGTAAACTGGATGGGCAGGGATGACAAGCCACTGACTGGATTCTCCTGGAGAGGTGGTTCGGAACCAGACACTAACGGCATCCAGATGTGGACGGAAGTTTTCATCGTGCCGACATCATACGGAACAAAGGTATAGAGTCTCCTCGGACCCTCCCTTCTGCGTCACGGGACGCGGTTTCCCCGCATAACGGTTCCTGGTCCCCCGCACCTTTCACTCATTACCTTGCTTCAGTCCTACATTGAGGCTCAGTGGGTAGCACTCACCCTCTCTCTCGCCTCTGAGTCAGAAGCGCGAGGGTTCGAGTCCCCGCTCCAGAAATTCGAGCCCCGTAATCAAGGCCGACATTCCCCAGTGCCAGTACTGTCGGAGGGGCGGTACTGAGGGAGCGCCGCACTGTCAGAGGGGCAGTACTGAGGGAGCGCCGCACTGTCGGAGGGGCGGTACTGAGGGAGTGCCGCACTGTCGGAGGGGCAGTACTGAGGGAGCGCCGCACTGTCGGAGGGGCAGTACTGAGGGAGCACCGCACTGTCGGAGGGGCGGTACTGAGGGAGCGCCGCACTGTCGGAGGGGCGGTACTGAGGGAGCGCCGCACTGTCGGAGGGGCGGTACTGAGGGAGCGCCGCACTGTCGGAGGGGCTGTACTGAGGGAGCGCTGCACTGTCGGAGGGGCGGTACTGAGGGATCGCCGCTCTGTCGGAGGGGCGGTACTGAGGGAGCGCCGCACTGCCGGAGGGGCAGTACTGAGGGAGCGCCGCACTGTCGGAGGGGCAGTACTGAGGGAGCGCCGCACTGTCAGAGGGGCAGTACTGAGGGAGCGCCGCACTGTCAGAGGGGCAGTACTGAGGGAGCGCCGCACTGTCGGAGGGGCAGTACTGAGGGAGCTCCGCACTGACAGAGGGGCAGTACTGAGGGAGCGCCGCACTGTCGGAGGGGCAGTACTGAAGGAGTGCCGCACTGTCGGAGGGGCAGTACTGAAGGAGTGCCGCACTGTCGGAGGGGCAGTATTGAGGGAGCACCGCACTGTCGGAGGGGCAGTACTGAGGGAGCACCGCACTGTCGGAGGGGCAGTACTGAGGGAGCGCAGCACTGTCGGAGGTGCAGTACTGAGGGAGCGCCGCACTGTTGGAGGGGCAGTACTGAGGGAGCGCCGCACTGTCGGAGGTGCAGTACTGAGGGAGCACCGCACTGTCGGAGGGGCAGTATTGAGGGAGCACCGCACTGTCGGAGGGGCAGTACTGAGGGAGCACCGCACTGTCGGAGGGGCGGTACTGAGGGAGCGCCGCACTGTCGGAGGGGCGGTACTGAGGGAGCGCCGCACTGTCGGAGGGGCGGTACTGAGGGAGCGCCGCACTGTCGGAGGGGCGGTACTGAGGGAGCGCCGCACTGTCGGAGGGGCAGTACTGAGGGAGCGCTGCACTGTCGGAGGGGCGGTACTGAGGGATCGCCGCTCTGTCGGAGGGGCAGTACTGAGGGAGCGCCGTACTGCCGGAGGGGCAGTACTGAGGGAGCGCCGCACTGTCGGAGGGGCAGTACTGAGGGAGCGCCGCACTGTCAGAGGGGCAGTACTGAGGGAGCGCCGCACTGTCAGAGGGGCAGTACTGAGGGAGCGCCGCACTGTCGGAGGGGCAGTACTGAGGGAGCTCCGCACTGTCGGAGGGGCAGTACTGAGGGAGCGCCGCACTGTCAGAGGGGCGGTACTGAGGGAGCGCCGCACTGTCGGAGGGGCAGTACTGAGGGAGCGCCGCACTGTCGGAGGGGCAGTACTGAGGGAGCGCCGCACTGTTGGAGGGGCAGTGCTGAATGAGTTCTCCCCGGTGTCCGAGGCCCAATATTTATCCCTCGACCAACATCACTAAAACAGATGATCTGGGTCATTATCACATTGCTGTGTGTGGGAGCTTGCTGTGCGCAAAATGGCGTTTCCCACATTACAACAGTGAGCGCACTCCGATAGTACTTCATTGGCTGTAAAGCGCTTTGAGACGTCCCGAGGACGTGAAAGGCGCTATATAAATGCAAGTCTTTCTCTCATTCTTTCTGTTTCTCTTTCTCTATCTCTGGCTTTCTTATATTCTGTCTTACTCTCTCTTTCATTCTCTCTCTCTCTCGCTCTCTTTCTCTCTGGCTCTCTTTGATTCCTTCTTTCTCTCTTGCTCTGACTTTATTATATTCTGCCTTCTCTCTTTTATTCTCTCTCTCGCTCTCTTTCTCTTTTCTTTCATTCTTTCATTCTCCCTTTCTCTCTGGCTCGCTTTCATTCTTTCTATCTCTCTTTCTCTGTCTTTCTTCAGGATATGTCAACGATCTCATCCCGCCAACTGTAACGTGGGACGCGGCTAGTGCTGTAAGTTTTGACGCCTACGTACGTTCCCCTGCTGAGTTGGTACAGGCCCCCGCCCCCTAAACCCGCCCTGCCCGAGCGTAGTGGGAGGAGCTTGCAGAGGGTGCCCCGCCCGCCCGTGATGTTTACCCTTCCCTTTTGCCTGCAGGTCGCTGTCGTGCTATTGGACACCCAGGGAGCCTTTGACAGCCAATCGACCGTGAAGGACTGTGCCACCATCTTTGCCCTCAGTACCATGACAAGCTCAGTCCAGGTAGGGCGGCGAGCTAGAGGGTCGGGGGGGCATGTTGGGGGAAAGGCGAGTGAGCCGATACAGGCCGTGGTCAACACACGTAAGAGTTTTGAGCCGATTTGCCATGTGGTGGCCACACACGTGCGATTGGCAAGGTGCCCACGGGTTCCAGCTACGGGCTCCAACACCAAAGGTTCCATTGGGAAAATTGAGAACGACCCCGGCTTCTCCAGCCTCCCCACATCACTGAGGTCCCTCATCCCCGGGACCGTTCTGGTCAATCTCCTCCACACCCTCTCCAAGTCCTCGACATCCTTCGTAAAATGCGGTGCCCAGATTTGGACACAGTACTCCAGTTGAGGCCCAACCAGGGGCTTATAAAGGGTTTAGCAATAACGTCCTGGCTTTTGTACTCTGTGCCTCTATTTATCTAAAGGGCTGTAGTGATACCCGCCCTCCTGTATAGCTCAGAGACATGGACCATGTCCAGTAGACACCTCAAGTCGCTGGAGAAATACCACCAGCGATGTCTCCGCAAGATCCTACAAATCCCCCGGGAGGACAGACGCACCAACGTTAGCGTCCTCGACCAGGCCAACATCCCCAGCATCGAAGCACTGACCACACTCGACCAGCTCCGCTGGACGGGGCCACATTGTCCACATGTCCCCCCCGACACGAGACTCCCAAAGCAAGCGCTCTACTCGGAACTCCTTCGCGGCAAACGGGCCAAAGGTGGGCAGAGGAAACGTTACAAGGGACCACCCTCAAAGCCTCCCTGATAAAGTGCAACATCCCCACCCACACCTGGGAGTCCCTGGGCCCAAAGACCAGTCCGCCCCTTAAGTGGAGGAAGTGCATCCGGGAGGGCGCTGAGCACCTCGAGTCTCGTCGCCGAGAGCGTGCAGAGACCAAGCGCAGGCAGCGGAAGGAGCGTGCGGCAAACCAGTCCCACCCTCCCCCTTCCCTCAACCACTGTCTGTCCCCCCTGTGACAGGGACTGTGGCTCTTGTATTGGACTGTTCAGCCACCTGAGGACTCGTGTTGAGAGTGGAAGCAAGTCTTCCTCGATTCCGAGGGACTGCCTGTGGCGATGACTGCATATGGAATCGAGTAGCTGTCCCAACACCGCCCCCTGGGGTACACCACTGCACACCCTCCCCTCCAGTCCGAAATAACAGCCGTTGACCGCGGACTCTCTGCTCTCTGCTCCCTCAGACAGTTTCGGATCCGCGCAGCCAGGCTGACTTTTGTCCCGTGGGCGTGAATTTTGCTCACGAGTCTTTCCCGCTTTATTACAGGTCTATAATTTAACAAACAACATTCAGGAGGACGACCTACAGCATCTACAGGTGGGTCCGTGCGGCTGCAGTATCAGGTGTCCTTGTCTGTGCAATGATACAGGGAGTAAATGCTGCAAATCTCAGCGGGTCAGGCAGCGTCTGTGGAGAGAAATTGAGTTAACGGTTCGGGTGAGCGGGCAAAAATCTGGCAGATGGAGCATAATGTGGCAAAGTGTGAGGTCGTGCACTTTGGCAGAAAACAAAAATCAACGAGCAAGTTATTATTTAAACGGAGAAAGATTGCAAAGTGCCGCAGTACAGCGGGACCTGGGGGTTACTTGTGCATGAAACACAAAAGGATAGTATGCAGGTACAGCAAGTGATCAGGAAGGCCAATGGTATCTTGGCCTTTATTGCAAAGGGGGATGGAGTATAAAAGCAGGGAAGTCTTGCTGCAGTTATACAGGGTATTGGTGAGGCCACACCTGGAGTACTGCGTGCAGTTTTGGTTTCCATATTTACGAAAGGATATACTTGCTTTGGAGGCAGTTCAGAGAAGGTTCACTCGGTTGATTCCGGGGAGAGGGGGTTGACTTATGAGGAAAGGTTGAGGAGGTTGGGCCTCTACTCATTGAAATTCAGAAGAATGAGAGGTGATCTTATCGAAATGTATCAGATTATGAGGGGGCTCGACAAGGTGGATGCAGAGAGGATGTTTCCACTGATGGGGGAGACTAGAACTAGGGGGCATGGTCTGAGAATAAGGGGCCGCCCATTTAAAACTGAGGTGAGGAGGAATTTCTTCTCTCAGAGGGTTGTAAATCTGTGGAATTCGCTGCCTCAGAGAGCTGTGGAAGCTGGGACAGTGAATATATTTAAGACAGAGATAGACAGTTTCTTAACCGATAAGGGGGCGGGCAGGGAAGTGGAGCTGAATCCATGATCAGATCAGCCACGATCGTATTAAATAGCGGAGCAGGCTCAAGGGGCCGTATGGCCGACTCCTGCTCCTATTTCTGATGTTCTAATGTAAAAAGTATGGGCCGACCTGAGATGGTAATGGCACAAGTTAGGAAACTAAAGATGTGTCTAGATAGGGTGTGAATGGCGGGATAATTACCAGCTGCCGTGGGGCAGAGATAAGGAAAGGGGGCGGGGGATTATTTCAGATTCCAGCATCCGCAGTATTTTGCTGTTGAATCCCTGTTTGTACAGTTCCGCCCCCAGAGCCAGTGTTCCCTGTCAGCCTTTGTTCTGGGCGGCCTGTTTCTTTAAATGCGCTGTCCCTTTAAATTTCTCTGCCTATGCGGGACCTGTGAGATTCCTGCGAGTCGGCGCGCGTGCGTACCTGAGAGGGGACGTTACCCCAGAGTACCAGAAATAGAAAGAGAGAAAGACTTGGATTTATATAGCGCCTTTCACCACCACCGGACGTCCCACAGCGCTTCACAGCCAATGAAGTACTATCGGAGTGCGCTCACTGTTGTAATGTGGGAAACGCCAATTTGCGCACAGCAAGCTCCCACACACAGCGATGTGATAATGACCCAGATCATCTGTTTCAGTGATGTTGGTCGAGGGATAAATATTGGCCCCAGGACACCGGGGAGAACTCCCCCTGCTCTTCTTCCAATAGTGGCCCCGGGATCTTTTACATCCACCCGAGAGGGCAGACGGGGCCTCGGTTTAACGTCTCATCCGAAAGACGGCACCTCCAACAGTGCGGCGCTCCCTCAGTACTGCCCCTCCGACAGTGCGGCGCTCCCTCAGTACTGCCCCTCCGACAGCGCGGCGCTCCCTCAGTACCGCCCCTCCGACAGTGCGGCACTCCCTCAGTACCGCCCCTCCGACAGTGCGGCACTCCCTCAGTACTGCCCCTCCGACAGTGCGGCGCTCCCTCAGTACTGCCCCCCCGACAGTACGGCGCTCCCTCAGTACTGCCCCTCCGACAGTGCGGCACTCCCTCAGTACTGCCCCTCCGACAGCGCGGCGCTCCCTCAGTACTGCCCCTCCGACAGTGCGGCACTCCCTCAGTACTGCCCCTCCGACAGTGCGGCGCTCTCTCAGTACTGCCCCTCCGACAGTGCGGCGCTCCCTCAGTACTGCCCCTCCGACAGTGCAGCACTCCCTCAGTACTGCCCCTCCGACAGTGCGGCGCTCCCTCAGTACTGCCCCTCCGACAGTGCGGCGCTCCCTCAGTACTGCCCCTCCGACAGTGCGGCGCTCCCTCAGTACTGCCCCTCCGACAGTGCGGCGTTCCCTCAGTACTGCCCCTCCGACAGTGCGGCACTCCCTCAGTACTGCCCCTCCGACAGTGCGGCACTCCCTCAGTACTGCCCCTCTGACAGCGCGGTGCGGCGCTCCCTCAGTACTGCCCCTCCGACAGCGCGGTGCGGCGCTCCCTCAGTACTGCCCCTCTGACAGCGCGGTGCTGCGCTCCCTCAGTACTGCCCCTCCGACAGCGCGGTGCGGCGCTCCCTCAGTACTGCCCTTCCGACAGTGCAGCACTCCCTCAGTACTGCCCCTCTGACAGCGCGGTGCGGCGCTCCCTCAGTACTGCCCCTCCGACAGTGCGGCGCTCCCTCAGTACTGCCCCTCCGACAGTGCGGCGCTCCCTCAGTACTGCCCCTCCGACAGTGCGGCACTCCCTCAGTACTGCCCCTCCGACAGCGCGGTGCGGCACTCCCTCAGTACTGCCCCTCTGACAGTGCGGCGCTCCCTCAGTACTGCCCCTCCGACAGTGCGGCACTCCCTCAGTACTGCCCCTCCGACAGTGCGGCACTCCCTCAGTACTGCCCCTCTGACAGTGCGGCGCTCCCTCAGTACTGCCCCTCCGACAGTGCGGCACTCCCTCAGTACTGCCCCTCCGACAGTGCGGCACTCCCTCAGTACTGCCCCTCTGACAGTGCGCCACCCACTGCGCATGGCACAAAGGGGGCGATAACGAGAGCGGATAATGTAAAGGGCCTATGTGGAAAGCTTCAGTCATTAGGTACCTCTCCCATTTTCTCTCAGATAGCGGCTGCGAGTCACGGTTAAGCTGTAAACTCCTTGTCCTCTTCTGTTCCAGCTCTTCACGGAGTATGGGCGGCTGGCCCTGGACGAGATGTCTCTAAAACCCTTCCAGGTAAGAGGGCCGTGACCTCAGAGACTGTGCACAGCAAGATCCATCAGTCAGCTATCCCAGTGACTCCCTCGTTTATTTTCGCAGGCGCTGTTAATGTTCCTAATATCACCCTTCCCCTCCCCCTCCGCCCACTTTAGATGCTCTGTTCCCCCCGGGTCGAGTGCAGAGTCAGTCGGACAGTATTGTATGTACCTGTGAGTAAGAAACATAGAAAATAGGTGCAGGAGTAGGCCATTTGGCCCTTCGAGCCTGCACCGCCATTCAGTATGATCATGGCTGGCAGGTTTGTAGAGGCGTCGCATTGTCAGTGACCTATCTCCAACTGGCCGGGGTTTTATTGAGTCTTGTGAACATCACATGACTGGCGAAGCCACTCACAGAAAAACAAATGGCCCTACCCGACTCTCACTGGGGAAGCACACTGCCGGTATAGCTCCTTGCCGGGCTCCACTTGCCATCTCATCAAAGGAAATTCCACCGACATTTCTTCATAAAGAGAACTCCCTCAGTACTGCCCCTCCGACAGTGCGGCGCTCCCTCAGTACTGCCCCTCCGATAGTGCGGCGCTCCCTCAGTACTGCCCCTCCAACAGTGCAGCACTCCCTCAGTACTGCCCCTCCAACAGTGCGGCGCTCCCTCAGTACTGTCCCTCCGACAGTGCGGCGCTCCCTCAGTACTGCCCCTCCGACAGTGCGGCGCTCCCTCAGTACTGCCCCTCCGACAGTGCGGCGCTCCCTCAGTACTGCCCCTCCGACAGTGCGGCGCTCCCTCAGTACTGCCCCTCCGACAGTGCGGCGCTCCCTCAGTACTACCCCTCCGACAGTGCGGCGCTCCCTCAGTACTGCCCCTCCGACAGTACGGCACTCCCTCAGTACTGCCCCTCTGACAGTGCGGCGCTCCCTCAGTACTGCCCCTCCGACAGTGCGGCACTCCCTCAGTACTGCCCCTCCGACAGTACGGCACTCCCTCAGTACTGCCCCTCCGACAGTACGGCACTCCCTCAGTACTGCCCCTCCGACAGTACGGTGCTCCCTCAGTACTGCCCCTCCGACAGCGCAGTACGGCGCTCCCTCAGTACTGCCCCTCCGACAGCGCAGTACGGCGCTCCCTCAGTACTGCCCCTCCGACAGCGCAGTACGGCGCTCCCTCAGTACTGCCCCTCCGACAGCGTAGTACGGCGCTCCCTCAGTTCTGCCCCTCCGACAGTGCGGCACTCCCTCAGCACTGCCCCTCCGACAGTGCGGCGCTCCCTCAGTACTGCCCCTCCGCCAGTGCGGCGCTCCCTCAGTACTGCCCCTCCGACAGTGCGGCACTCCCTCAGCACTGCCCCTCCGACAGTGCGGCGCTCCCTCAGTACTGCCCCTCCGACAGTGCGGCGCTCCCTCAGCACTGCCCCTCCGACAGCGTAGTACGGCGCTCCCTCAGTTCTGCCCCTCCGACAGTGCGGCACTCCCTCAGCACTGCCCCTCCGACAGTGCGGCGCTCCCTCAGTACTGCCCCTCCGACAGTGCGGCACTCCCTCAGCACTGCCCCTCCGACAGTGCGGCGCTCCCTCAGTACTGCCCCTCCGACAGTACGGCGTTCCCTTAGTACTGCCCCTCCGACAGTGCGGCGCTCCCTCAGTACTGCCCCTCCGATAGTGCGGCGCTCCCTCAGTACTGCCCCTCCCACAGTGCGGCGCTCCCTCAGTACTGCCCCTCCGGCAGTGCGGCGCTCCCTCAGTACTGCCCCTCCGACAGTGCGGCGCTCCCTCAGTACTGCCCCTCCCTCAGTGCGGCGCTCCCTCAGTACTGCCCGTCCAACAGTGCGGCGCTCCCTCAGTACTGCCCCTCCGGCAGTGCGGCACTCCCTCAGTACTGCCCCTCTGACAGTGCGGCGCTCCCTCAGTATTGCCCCTCCGACAGTGCGGCGCTCCCTCAGTACTGCCCCTCCGACAGTGCGGCGCTCCCTCACTAGTGGCACCGGGAGTGTTCAAGGGGATTGACGCACAACCTTCTGTGTCGGAGGAGAGAGAGAGCGAGTGTGTTACGCACTGAACCGCGGCTGACACGGAAAGCCATGTTAACACGTGCGCTCACTCTGTCCTGCAGACGCTGTTGTTCCTGGTGCGGGATTGGAGCTTCCCCTACGAGTTTCCCTACGGATTGGAAGGAGGGAATCATTTCCTGGAGAAGCGGCTGCAGGTAAGGGTCAGATTACAGTCATTGCTGCCTGCTTGACCGCTTCGGGCTGCTACCAGCGCCTCATGCCCGGTTCAAACGTGTAAAGGAGGGTGGATCGAGAGAGAGAGAGTGTTTCCTCTGATGGGGAGTCCACTATTGTGTATGTAGGCACCTTGTTAATGGCTCCACGAGGCAGGGGTATGGTACTCAAACTGTACGGACTGTAATCCTTTATTGCAGCTCCTGGAGTAAGGACACCAAGCTGTGAGCTCCCCTTTAATACTGGGTTACCTGCAGTGTGCAGGTGACCCTTCGGTCTCCAGCAGCACCGCCCTCTGGTGTACAGGTAAGGCATGTACAGGGTGGAGGTCCATTCAGTGTTCCAGCACATCATAACAATACAAAGACGCATACATAACAGTCACCTTACCATTAGAGCCCGGCCGTTCAGGGTGATGTCAGGAGCACTTCTTCACACAAAGGGCCGTGGGAATCGGGAACTCTCTCCCCCAAACGCGGTGGACGGGGGAGGGGGAGGGGGGTGTGTGTAGGATGGGAGGGGGAGGGGGAGGGGTGTGTGTCGGGGGGGAGGGGAGGGGAGGGGGTGTGTGTAGGGGGAGGGGAGGGTGTTTGTGTAGGGGGAGGGGAGGGTGTGTGTGTGTAGGGGGGGAGGGGGAGGGGTGTTTGTCGGGGGGGGGCAGGGGGAGGGGGTGTGTGTAGGGGGAGGGGAGGGGGTGTCTGTAGGGGGAGGGGAGGGTGTGTGTGTGTCGGGGGGGGGGGGGGGGGGAGGGGGGGGAGGGGGAGGGGGTGTGTGTAGGGGGAGGGGAGGGTGTGTGTGTAGGGGGAGGGGAGGGTGTGTGTGTATGGGGGGGAGGGGAGGGGGTGTGTAGGGGGAGGGGAGGGTGTGTGTGTAAGGGGGAGGGGAGGGTGTGTGTGTGTAAGGGGGAGGGGAGGGTGTGTGTGTTGAGGGAGGGGAGGGTGTGTGTGTAGGGGGAGGGGAGGGTGTGTGTGTATGGGGGGGAGGGGAGGGGGTGTGTAGGGGGGAGGGGAGGGTGTGTGTGTAAGGGGGAGGGGAGGGGTGTGTGTGTAAGGGGGAGAGGGGAGGGTGTGTGTAGAGGGAGGGGAGGGTGTGTGTGTGTAGTGGGAGGGGAGGGGGTGTGTGTCGGGGGAGGGGAGGGTGTGTGTGTAGGGGAGGGGAGGGGGTGTGTGTGGTGGGGGAGGGGAGGGTGTGTGTGTAGAGGGAGGGGAGGGTGTGTGTGTAAGGGGGAGGGGAGGGTGTGTGTGTAGAGGGAGTGGAGGGTGTGTGTGTAAGGGGGAGGGGAGGGTGTGTGTGTAGAGGGAGGGGAGGGTGTGTGTGTAAGGGGGAGGGTAAGGTGTGTGTGTAGAGGGAGGGGAGGGTGTGTGTGTAAGGGGGAGGGGAGGGTGTGTGTGTAGAGGGAGGGGAGGGTGTGTGTGTCGGGGGAGGGGAGGGTGTGTGTGTAAGGGGGAGGGGAGGGTGTGTGTGTAGAGGGAGGGGAGGGTGTGTGTGTCGGGGGAGGGGAGGGTGTGTGTGTAAGGGGGAGGGGAGAATGTGGTGGGAGAGCCCACCTGCGATAGACATTTACAGCGCAGAAGGAGGCCATTTGGCCCATCGTGTCTGTGCCGGCCACAAGGAGCTACCCAGCCTAATATTTAAGGCGGTGATAGACAGGTTTTTGGAGTCGAGGGTTATGGGGAGCGGGCGGGGAAGTGGAGCTGAGTCCATGATCAGATCAGCCATGATCGTATTGAATGGCGGAGCAGGCTCAAGGGGCTGTATGGCCGACTCCTGCTCCAATTTCTTATAATCCCACTTTCCCGCTCTGGGTCCGTAGCCCTGTAGGTTACGGCACTTCAGGTGCACATCCAAATTCTGTTTAAATGTGGTGAGGGTTTCTGCCTCTACCACCCTTTCAGGCCGTGAGTTCCGCCCCAGACCCCCACCATCCTCTGGGTGAAGACATTTCCCCTCAAATCCCCTCTAAACCTCCCCCCAATTACTTTAAATCAATGCTATTATGTCTGCAATGCACTGATGAATGACTCCACGAGGCAACGTGTTGACCTTGGTCCTTTATTCGTAATTCCAGAGCCAGTCACAAGGATGGTGGGCAGCCTTTTATACTGGGCCCTGCACACCTATGCAGGTGACCCCCTGGTCTCCCACCGCAGTGCCCTCTGGTGGACAGCCGCTGCCACAGGGGCAGGAAACCCCGGTCTCCACCAGTTGCGCCCTCTAGTGGTGCCAGCATAGTATAGACACAGTGTGAGCCTTATTGATAGTGCATCAGGTAACAAGTCTCCATCTTATGCAACTATACAGTGACTACACAGAGAGTATATCTATAGTCTGCATTTATAACAGATTCCTCCTCCCCCCGGTTGTTGACCCCTCTGCCAAGGGAAATATGTTCGTCCTATCCACTCTATCCAGGCTCCTCATAGAAACATAGAAAATAGGAGCAGGAATAGGCCATTCGGCCCCTCGAATCTGCACCGCCATTCAATATGATCATGGCTGATCCTCTATCTCACCATGTTCCCGCTTTCTCCCCCATACCCCTTGATGCCTTTTGTGTCTAGAAATCTATCTGTCTCCCTCTTAAATATATTCAGTGACTTGGCCTCCACAGCCTTCTGTGGGAGAGAATTCCACAGGTTCACCACCCTCCGAGTCAAAACATTTCTCCTCATCTCGCTCCTAAATTTCCTACCCCGTATCCTGAGACTGTGACCCCCTTGTTCTAGACTTCCCAGCCCAGGGGAAACATCCTCCCCGCATCCAGTCTGTCCAACCCCGTCAGAATTTTATATGTTTCAATGAGATCCCCTCTCATTCTTCTAAACTCCAGTGAATACAGGCCCAGTCGAACCAATCTCTCCTCATACGACAGTCCTGCCCTCCCAGGAATCAGCCTGGTCTGTCATTATGATTTCATACACCTCAGTCAGGTCTCCCCTCAGCTCCTCTGTTGCAGAGAAGGCTGATGGGGGAGGTCAGGCAGAAGGGGACGTTTGTCTGGGGGGGGTGCGGGTGTTTGCAGAATCCTGGATTTCCAGCTCTGCCCCTTGATCTCCCGCAGGTCAAGGCCCACCAGCACGAGGAGCTGCAACTGGTGCGGAAACACATCCGCGCCTGCTTCAACAAGATCCACTGCTTTGTCTTGCCCCACCCGGGACTCAAGGTGGCCACCAACCCCACCTTCGATGGCAAGCTGAAAGGTAGGTGCTGGCTTTCAACAGTCCCGCCCCTCCGACAGTGCGGCGTTCCCTCAGTACCGCCCCTCCGACAGTGCGACGTTCCCTCAGTACCGCCCCTCCGACAGTGCGGCGTTCCCTCAGTACCGCCCCTCCGACAGTGCGGCACTCCCTCAGTACTGCCCCTCCGACAGTGCGGCACTCCCTCAGTACTGCCCCTCCGACAGTGCGGCGCTCCCTCAGTACCGCCCCTCCGACAGTGCGGCGCTCCCTCAGTACTGCTCCTCCGACAGTGCGGCGCTCCCTCGGTACTGCCCCTCCGACAGTGCGCCTCTACACCGTCCCATCAAACACTCCCACTCCTGTGGATACAGGGCTTGTAAATGGAATTAAGACGCAGATGAACCACGATCTAATTGATTTCTGTAATAGGCTCGAGGGGCTGAATGGCCGAGGGGCTGAATGGCCTCCTCCTGTGCCTAATGTAACAGGCTCGAGGGGCTGAATGGCCTCCTCCTGTTCCTAATGTAACAGGCTCGAGGAGCTGAATGGCCTCCTCCTGTTCCTGTGTAACAGGCTCGAGGGGCTGAATGGCCTCCTCCTGTTCCTAATGTAACAAGCTCGAGGGGCTGAATGGCCTCCTCCTGTTCCTGTGTAACAATCTCGAGGGGTTGAAAGGCTTCCTCCTGTTCCTAATGTAACAGGTTCGAGGGGCTGAAAGGCTTCCTCCTGTTCCTAATGTAACAGACTCGAGGGGCTGAATGGCCTCCTCCTGTTCCTAATGTAACAGGCTCGAGGGCCTGAATGGCCTCTTCCTGTTCCTAATGTAACAGGCTCGAGGGACTGAATGGCCTCCACCTGTTCCTAATGTAACAGGCTCGAGGGGCTGAATGGCCTCCTCCTGTTCCTAATGTAACAGGCTCAAGGGGCTGAATGGCCTCCTTCTGTTCCTAATGCAACAGGCTCGAGGGGCTGAATGGCCTCCTCCTGTTCCTAATGTAATAGGCTCGAGGGGCTGAAGGCCTCCTCCTGTTCCTAATGTAACAGGCTCGAGGGGCTGACTGGCCTCCTCCGGTTCCTAATGTAACAGGCTCGAGGGGCTGAAAGGCCTCCTCCTGTTCCTAATGTAACAGGCTCGAGGGGCTGAATAGCCTCCTCCTGTTCCTAATGTAACAGGCTCGAGGGGCTGAATGGCCTCCTCCTGTTTCTAATGTAACAGGCTCGAGGGCCTGAATGGCCTCTTCCTGTTCCTAATGTAACAGGCTCGAGGGACTGAATGGCCTCCACCTGTTCCTAATGTAACAGGCTCGAGGGGCTGAATGGCCTCCTCCTGTTCCTAATGTAACAGGCTCGAGGGGCTGAATGGCCTCCTTCTGTTCCTAATGCAACAGGCTCGAGGGGCTGAATGGCCTCCTCCTGTTCCTAATGTAATAGGCTCGAGGGGCTGAAGGCCTCCTCCTGTTCCTAATGTAACAGGCTCGAGGGGCTGACTGGCCTCCTCCGGTTCCTAATGTAACAGGCTCGAGGGGCTGAAAGGCCTCCTCCTGTTCCTAATGTAACAGGCTCGAGGGGCTGAATGGCCTCCTCCTGTTCCTAATGTAACAGGCTCGAGGGGCTGAATGGCCTCCTCCTGTTCCTAATGTAACAGGCTCGAGGAGCTGAATGGGCCTCCTCCTGTTCCTAATGTAACAGGCTCGAGGGGCTGAATGGCCTCCTCCTGTCCCTAATGTAACAGGCTCAAGGGGCTGAATGGCCTCCTGTTCCTAATGTAACAGGCTCGAGGGGCTGAATGGGCCTCCTCCTGTTCCTAATGTAACAGGCTCGAGGGGCTGAATGGCCTCCTCCTGTCCCTAATGTAACAAGCTCAAGGGGCTGAATGGGCCTCCTCCTGTTCCTAATGTAACAGGCTCGAGGGGCTGAATGGCCTCCTCCTGTTCCTAATGTAACAGGCTCGAGGGGCTGAATGGGCCTCCTCCTGTTCCTAATGTAACAGGCTCGAGGGGCTGAATGGCCTCCTCCTGTTCCTAATGTAACAGGCTCGAGGGGCTGAATGGGCCTCCTCCTGTTCCTAATGTAACAAGCTCGAGGGGCTGAATGGCCTCCTCCTGTGCCTAATGTAACAGGCTCGAGGGGCTGAATGGGCCTCCTCCTGTTCCTAATGTAACAGGCTTGAGGGTCTGAATGGCCTCCTCCGGTCCCTAATGTAACAGGCTCGAGGGGCTGAATGGCCTCCTCCTGTCCCTAATGTAACAGGCTCGAGGGGCTGATTGGCCTCCTCCTGTCCCTAATGTAACAGGCTCGAGGTGCTGAATGGCCTCCTCCTGTCCCTAATGTAACAGGCTCGAGGGGCTGAATGGCCTCCTCCTGTCCCTAATGTAACAGGCTCGAGGGGCTGAATGGCCTCCTCCTGTTCCTAATGTAACAGGCTCGAGGGGCTGAATGGCCTCCTCCTGTCCCTAATGTAACAGGCTCGAGGGGCTGAATGGCCTCCTCCTGTTCCTAATGTAACAGGCTCGAGGGGCTGAATGGCCTCCTCCTGTTCCTGTGTAACAGGCTCGAGGGGCTGAATGGCCTCCTCCTGTTCCTAATGTAACAGGCTCGAGGGGCTGAATGGCCTCCTCCTGTTCCTAATGTAACAGGCTCGAGGGGCTGAATGGCCTCCTCCTGTTCCTAATGTAACAGGCTCGAGGGGCTGAATGGCCTCCTCCTGTTCCTGTGTAACAGGCTCGAGGGGCTGAATGGCCTCCTCCTGTTCCTAATGTAACAGGCTTGAGGGGCTGAGTGGCCTCCTCCTGTCCCTAATGTAACAGGCTCGAGGGGCTGAATGGGCCTCCTCCTGTTCCTAATGTAACAGGCTCGAGGGGCTGAATGGGCCTCCTCCTGTTCCTAATGTAACAGGCTTGAGGGGCTGAGTGGCCTCCTCCTGTCCCTAATGTAACAGGCTCGAGGGGCTGAATGGGCCTCCTCCTGTTCCTAATGTAACAGGCTCGAGGGGCTGAATGGGCCTCCTCCTGTTCCTAATGTAACAGGCTCGAGGGGCTGAATGGCCTCCTCCTGTTCCTAATGTAACAGGCTCGAGGGACTGAATGGCCTCCTCCTGTTCCTAATGTAACAGGCTCGAGGGGCTGAATGGCCTCCTCCTGTTCCTGTGTAACAGGCTCGAGGGGCTGAATGGCCTCCTCCTGTTCCTAATGTAACAGGCTCGAGGGGCTGAATGGCCTCCTCCTGTTCCTAATGTAACAGGCTCGAGGGGCTGAATGGCCTCCTCCTGTTCTGTGACTCTCCCCACCCACTGCTCCCTCTCCCCCCCGTGCCCCTTTCCGCGCGCACCGAATGCCACCGCTCGAACCCGTCTGCCTCTCCCTGCCTGTGGCGTTGACCTCTGAACTCTGACCTCCTCTCAGACATCGAAGGCGAGTTCAAGGTGCACCTGAAAAACCTGGTCGAGTTGCTGCTCAGCCCCCAGAATATGGTGGAGAAGGAGGTCGGAGGGTCCAAGCTCAGCTGCCGAAACCTGCTGGAATATTTCAAGGTAGGTGCCCCCGCCCCCTACTTGAGCCATTTCAGAAGCCTCCCTCCCTCTGTCACTAAACGTGGGTAAGGTTCGGATCACAGGTCACACACACATGCCCAAAAGTTTGAGGATTTGTACGGCATTTGATTACCGAGCTCTGCAGTTGTAAAGCACAATCAGATACTACATACCGTTAAGCTCGGTGTAGCAAGTGTCGAAATTCCATTTCTAACGCCACCTGTTACCATCGCCGTTAAGCGTCGTTAATTCATCAAGATCCACGGCCGGGCCCTGGACAACGTGGACCATTTCCCATATCTCGGCAGCCTCTTATCAACAAGAGCAGACATTGGCGACGAGATCCAACACCGCCTCCAGTGCGCCAGTGCAGCTTTCGACCGCCTGAGGAAGAGAGTGTTTGAAGACCAGGCCCTCAAATCCGCCACCAAGCTCGTGGTCTACAGGGCTGTAGTGATACCCGCCCTCCTGTATGGCTCAGAGACATGGACCACGTACAGTAGACACCTCAAGTCGCTGGAGAAATACCACCAACGCTGTCTCCGCAAGATCCTGCAAATCCCCCGGGAGGACAGACGCACCAACGTTAGCGTCCTCGACCAAGCCAACATCCCCAGCATCGAAGCACTGACCACACTCGACCAGCTCCGCTGGGCAGGGCCACATTGTCCACATGTCCCCCCGACACGAGACTCCCAGAGCAAGCGCTCTACTCAGAACTCCTTCACGGCAAACGGGCCAAAGGTGGGCAGAGGAAACGTTACAAGCGACCACCCTCAAAGCCTCCCTGATAAAGTGCAACATCCCCACCGACACCTGGGAGTCCCTGGGCCCAAAGACCAGTCCGCCCTAAGTGGAGGGAGTGCATCCGGGAGGGCGCTGAGCACCTCGAGTCTCGTCGCCGAGAGCGTGCAGAAACCAAGCGCAGGCAGCGGAAGGAGCGTGCGGCAAACCAGTCCCACCCTCCCCTTCCCTCAACCACTGTCTGTCCCACCTGTGACAGGGACTGTGGTTCCCGTATTGGACTGTTCAGC
This sequence comes from Pristiophorus japonicus, assembly GCF_044704955.1. Lineage (NCBI taxonomy): Eukaryota > Metazoa > Chordata > Chondrichthyes > Pristiophoridae > Pristiophorus > Pristiophorus japonicus. The sequence goes on from NC_092003.1 coordinate 3,718,230, forward strand.
CACCTAAGGACTCGTGTTGAGAGTGGAAGCAAGTCTTCCTCGATTCCGAGGGACGGCCTATGATGATGGTGATAAGCGGCATGCACACCTCCGGAGAAATTCAGTTGGGTCTTTGCTCGAAGCGTCAAGAGATAACGCCTCAAAACCGTCGAGCGGTGAATTTCGACCCGTGACAGAGGAGAGCGGTCTACGCGGAGCCAATCGAGCGGACGGACGCGCGCAGAATCAGAGCGGGGGGGTGGGGGGGTCTCGGATTGGTGGGTCTCTTCGGCCTGTATCATCGCTCACTCCTGTCGGGCTATCCCTCGAGCTGCAGGCGGTGTTTGGCCCTTGGCCAGCAATTGGTCCACCTCAGCGGGCTAGGCAGCCGGTATTGATCCAGCCCGAGACAGCCTCCATCCCTGACTACCTGCTTTCTCCTCTTCTTCATCTCTTCCTCTCGGGTGGCCCCTCGGATCGAGGATGACTTGCTTCCACGCCAAAAAGGGATGAGTTCCCAGGTGTTTCAATGAAGGACCTAATATTCCGGATCCCGAACTACATCCTGAAGGGTGGAAGATGCCTGTGGGTGGATTTTTTTAACGTGTGGTGGCCAATTGCACACCAGCCACCACACGGGGCTTGACAGAGCGAGGTCTTGGTCCAGGGGCAAGGGTTAACCAGGGCGACTGGAGACCAGCTCTGCTGCACGGACCCAGTGCGCACACACATCGCACAGTGTGGGCTGGGCCCGTGCTGCCCCTAGGCCCTCGGCTCTCCTGGGCCCCGATCACGTCCCTCTCCAATCTCTCGCCGCTCCTTCGCCCCGACCTCGTCGCTCCTGCTGTACCTGCCCACGCTCCAATCACCGACCTGGACCTTGGTGACGTCCAACCCCATCGCCCTCCACCAAGCCGTCGCCCTCCTGAACCAGCTCACGCTGTAACCATACAGCGCCGCTCCTGCCGCTGGTGTCTCCCTGCAGGTCTGGGCAGCCACATTGTGAGTGGCCGCAAGTCATTGTCACACTGTAAGTCTTAACTCGGTGCCGAGTGTCTCGTTATATTTGTTAAGGACACTTTATTCACTGGCTCCACGCTGTCTGACTTTAGCTCTCCCTGGGAGCTCTTGGTATACTCTACCGTTCCGGGCCAGCTCTCCTTATCAGCTTCTGGGGAGGTTGGCCCCTTGTGTTGGCCGTTTGCTCTCTGTGCCCGTATCTAATGTCGCTGCATTGCTATCGCCATCTCCCCGCTGCTGGGGTATAAAATCAACGGGCTCGGAATTGATGGACTCACTGCCCGCAGTCACCCGCTCAACGCCCACTGCCCACCCACTGCCCGCTCACTGCCCGCTCACTGCCCGCTCAACGCCCACTGCCCGCTCAACGCCCACTGCCCGCTCACTGCCCACCCACTGCCCGCTCAATGCCCACTGCCCACCCACTGCCTGCTCAATGCCCACTGCCCCGCCCCACTCCCCCCCAATGCCCGCCCACTGCCCCGCCCCACTCCCCGCCCACTGCCCCCCCACTCCCCCCCCACTGCCCCCCCTCCCCACTCCCCCCCCACTGCCCCGCCCCACTCCCCGCCCACTGCCCCGCCCCACTCCCCCCCAATGCCCGCCCACTGCCCCGCCCCACTCCCCCCCTACTGCCCGCCCACTGCCCCGCCAACTGCCCCCCCACTCCCCCCCCACTGCCCCCCGCCCCACTGCCCCCCCACTCCCCCCCCCCACTGCCCCCCCACTCCCGCCCCACTGCCCCCCCTCCCCACTCCCCCTCCACTGCCCCGCCCCACTCCCCCCCACTGCCCCCCCCCACTGCCCCCCCTCCCCACTCCCCCCCCACTGCCCCGCCCCACTCCCCCCCAATGCCCGCCCACTGCCCCGCCCCACTCCCCCCCTACTGCCCGCCCACTGCCCCGCCAACTGCCCCCCCACTCCCCCCCCACTGCCCCCCGCCCCACTGCCCCCCCACTCCCCCCCCACTGCCCCCCACTGCGCCCCCCACTCCCGCCCCACTGCCCCCCCTCCCCACTCCCCCCCACTGCCCCGCCCCACTGCCCCCCCACTCCCCCCCCCACTGCCCCCCCCACTCCCCCCCCACTGCCCCCCCACTCCCCACCCCACTGCCCCCCCACTCCCCGCCCCACTCCCCCTCCCACTGCCCTCCCACTGCCCCCCACTCCCCCCTCACTGCCCCCCACTCCCCCCCCCCACTGCCCCGCCCCACTCCCCCCCCCCACTGCCCCCCCACTCCCCCCCCACTGCCCTCCCACTGCCCCTCACTGCCCCCCCCACTCCCCCCCCACCACTGCCCCCCCACTTCCCCCCCCCCACTGCCCCGCCCCACTCCCCCCCCACTGCCCGCCCACTGCCCCCCACTCCCCCCCCCCACTGCCCCCCCACTCCCCCCCCACTGCCCTCCCACTGCCCCTCACTGCCCCCCCCACTCCCCCCCCACCACTGCCCCCCCACTTCCCCCCCCCCACTGCCCCGCCCCACTCCCCCCCCACTGCCCGCCCACTGCCCCCCACTCCCCCCCCCACTGCCCCCCCACTCCCCCCCCACTGCCCCGCCCCACTCCCCCCCCACTGCCCGCCCACTGCCCCCCACTCCCCCCCCACCACTGCCCCCCCACCACTGCCCCCCCACTCCCCCCCCCCCCACTGCCCCCCACATTCCTGCTTGGGTTGCGCCCAGTTGCCACCCTCGGGGCGGGCTGGAGCGGGCGGGAGGGTAGCGCCTGCCGACGTCAGCAGAGGGCCGAGTGGTGTAACCGAGCTGCCAGATTGTTGCGGGCGGGCGGGAGTCAGCGGGAGAGCGGTGGGCGGGCTGCAGGCCGGCCTGTCTCCCGACGGCAGGTCTGAGGAGCTGGAAAACTGGGTGAGGTCACTTTTTAAAAAAATGTTTTTTTTTCACAGCGACTGACCTCACTGGTGCCCCTGAAGGTCATCCGATGGATTTTTTTATGATGCTGCTTCTTTGCATCTCTTCGACCCTCTGTGGGCCTGACTTGGGAGAACGAGACCACCCGCCCACTGCCTGCCGCCCAGATTGGCGGCGTACGTCCCTCATTTGCCGCCCGCTGACCCTCGAGGGACCTTCACGGTAAAAACCCCGCCCAAAGAACCATCGGGCACCTCAGCGGTCACCGGGGGTCCTTTGGGCGGTCAGGGGCCCTTGACCAAAATCTTGTTCTTTAAGTTTTTGCCATTTGCAATCCCTTTGGATTTAAACCCATTGCTTTTAGATTTAACTATTCCTCACAGGTGCGGCAACGGAAATATCTGTGGCATACGTGCCGTGACGACAGAAGGCAGGATTTCCCCCGGGGCCGGTGTCCAGGCCCGCGTGCGTCCGGCCCCTGTTGCCCCTCACAGGGGGAGTGGGAGGATCAACCACGGAGCGATAAACCGACCACTTGGGTCTCACCCCAATGGGCGCTCACCCACCATTGCGAGCGTGATGGGTTGGCGGTGCGAGAGGGGCCACCCTGCGTTCCCACTGCGCTTTGCCGTGTGGCCGGAGGCGCGCGCCCCGCGGGGAACTGCTCGGCGGAATGATGCCCGCACCGGCTCGGTTCAGCCGCATTCACCGGGGGTTTTAAACGGCTTCGAGCGAGGCTGCTCGGTCACGGCGAGTCAAGATTCAGGCGTTTACATAAGAAACGGGAGCAGGAGTCGGCCATTCGGCCCCTCGAGCCTGCTCCGCCATTTAATACGATCGCGGCTGATCCGATCATGGACTCAGCTCCACTTCCCCGCCCGCTCCCCATAACCCTTCACTCCCTTATCGCTCAAAACTCTGTCTATCTCCACCTTAAATATATTCAATGTCCCAGCCTCCACAGCTCTCTGGGGCAGAGAATTCCACAGATTTACAACCCTCTGAGAGTAGAAATTCCTCCTCATCTCAGTTTTAAATGGGCGGCCCCTTATTCTAAGACCATGCCCCCTAGTTCTAGTCTCCCCCATCAGTGGAAACATCCTCTCTGCATCCACCTTGTCAAGCCCCCTCATAATCTGATACGTTTCGATAAGATCACCTCTCATTCTTCTAAACTCCAATGAGTAGAAGCCCAACCTACTCAACCTTTCCTCATAAGACAGCCCCCTCATCTCAGGAATCAACCGAGTGAACCTTCTCTGAACTGCCTCCAATGCAAAGTATATCCCTCCTGAAATATGGAAACCAAAACTGCACGCAGTATTCCAGGTGTGGCCTCACCAATACCCTGTATAACTGGAGCAAGACTTCCCTGCTTTTATACTCCATCCCCTTTGCAATAAAGGCCAAGACACCATTGGCCTTCCTGATCACTTGCTGTACCTGCATACTATCCTTTTGTGTTTCATGCACAAGTAACCCCCAGGTCCCGCTGTACTGCGCCACTTTGCAATCTTTCTCCATTTAAATAATAACTTGTTTTGTAATTTTTCCTGCCAAAGTGGATAACCTCACACTTTCCCACATTATACTCCATCTGCCAAATGTTTGCCCACTCACTTAGTCTGTCCATATCCCTTTGCAGATTTTTTGTGTCCTCCTAACAACTTGCTTTCCCACCCATCTTTGTATCGTCAGCAAACTTGGCTACATTACACTCGGTCCCTTCATTCAAGTCGTTAATATAGATTGTAAATAGTTGAGGCCCCTTTAACATATTAAAATGTCCCAAGATGCTTCACAGGGGCGTAAATCAGACACACTCTGACCCCGAGCCACATAAGGAGATATTGGGACAGGCGACCAAAAGCTGGGTCAGAGGTCGGTTTTAAGGAGCGTCTTAAAGGAGGAGAGAGAGGCGGAGAGGTTTAGGGAGGGAGTTCCAGAGCTTGGGGGCCCAGGCAGCTGAAGGCACGGCCACCGATGGTGGAGCGATGGAAATCGGGGGATGGGCAAGAGGGCAGAATTGGAGGAGCGCGGATATTTCGGGGGGGTGTAGGAGGTTACAAAAATAGGGAGGTGAGTAGGGCTGGAGGGGGTTACAGAGATAGGGAGGGGTGTAGAGACTGGAGGGGGTTACAGAGATAGGGAGGGGTGTAGGGGCTGGAGGAGGATACAGAGATAGGGAGGGGTGTAGGGGCTGGAGGAGGATACAGAGATAGGGAGGGGTGTAGGGCTAGAGGAGGTTACAGAGATAGGGAGGGGTGTAGGGGCTGGAGGGGGTTACAGAGTTAGGGAGGGGTGTAGAGACTGGAGGAGGTTACAGAGATAGGGAGGGGTGTAGGGGCTGGAGGGGGTTACAGAGTTAGGGAGGGGTGTAGAGACTGGAGGAGGTTACAGAGATAGGGAGGGGTGTAGGGGCTGGAGGAGGTTACAGAGATAGGGAGGGGTGTAGGGGCTGGAGGAGGTTACAGAGATAGGGAGGGGTGTAGGGGCTGGAGGGGGTTACAGAGATAGGGAGGGGTGTAGGGCTAGAGGAGGTTACTGAGATAGGGAGGGGTGTAGGGGCTGGAGGAGGTTACAGAGATAGGGAGGGGTGTAGGGGCTGGAGGAGGTTACAGAGATAGGGAGGGGTGTAGGGGCTGGAGGGGGTTACAGAGATAGGGAGGGGTGTAGGGGCTGGAGGAGGTTACAGAGATAGGGAGGGGTGTAGGGACTGGAGGAGGTTACAGAGATCGGGAGGTGTGTAGGGGCTGGAGGAGGTTACAGAGATAGGGAGGGGTGTAGGGGCTGGAGGAGGTTACAGAGATAGGGAGGGGTGTAGGGGCTGGAAGAGGTTACAGAGATAGGGAGGGGTGTAGAGACTGGAGGGGGTTACAGAGATAGGGAGGGGGTCGGAACTGGAGGAGGTTACAGAGTTAGGGAGGGGTGTAGAGACTGGAGGGGGTTACAGAGATAGGGAGGGGTGTAGGGGCTGGAGGAGGTTACAGAGATAGGGAGGGGGTCGGGAGCACAGCGCGGGATCAGACAGCATGTTGAGGTTGCAGACAGTATGGTTGGGCCTCGCCCATGGCGGGTGGTACTCTGTGCATCTCCCCACAACCGCCTCACCCTGCTCTCTCGCTGTGCTTTGTCTCTTCAGGCTTACATTAAGATTTTCCAAGGAGACGACCTGCCTCATCCCAGGTCCATACTGGAGGTAAGACCTGCTCCTTTGCTCCCCGGGACACGGCGGCAGTGGTTCGTATCGATCCGTTCAGACGCAAGCTGGATTTCTGAGACAATCCCTTCGGGGGATCCACCCTCGGGGCAATGGGGGACTCGGTGTGGGCAGTGGTGTGTGCTCGAGAGGCACTGGTGCCTTGGGACCTCTGCCTCCTTGAACCCCCCACCCAGGGGTCCCCTCACCTCATCTCTGGCTCTGTTGTAGAGCATCGATAGAGATTGATCGCTGTGATTGGTCACTGCCCACTGCCCTTCTCACCCGTCCCCTATCAACACTCCTTCTCCCGTCCCCTCCACATGCCTCTCTTCCCTCCCTCTCCTTTCCCTCTGTCTCCCTCCCTTTCCTCTCCCTCCTTCTCCCCATCCTGCGACTCATCCCTCTCCCTTCCCCTCCATCTCCTCCCCCTCCGCTCTCTCCCCCTCCCCTCCATCTCCTTCTACTCCTCTCCCTTCCTCTTCCTACCCTCCTCCCCACCCCTCCCTCCTTCTCTTCTCCCTCCCTCCCTCTCTCCTCCCTCCCCCAGGAACACTAAGTCCCGGCCACCACCCCCCAGGCCGAGGTCAGCACGGGCCCACCAGGGACACCCCCCCACCCCCCCGCCCCGCAGGGCTCAGTGCCCCCCCCCCCCCCGCCCCGCAGGGCTCAGTGCCCCCCCCCCCCGCCCCGCAGGGCTCAGTGCCCCCTCGCCCCGCAGGGCTCAGTGCCCCCCCCGCCCCGCAGGGCTCAGTGCCCCCCCCCCCCGCCCCGCAGAGCTCAGTGCCCCCTCGCCCCGCAGGGCTCAGTGCCCCCCCCCGCCCCGCAGGGCTCAGTGCCCCCCCCCCCCGCCCCGCAGGGCTCAGTGCCCCCCCGCCCCGCAGGGCTCAGTGCCCCCCCGCCCCGCAGGGCTCAGTGCCCCCCCCCGCCCCGCAGGGCTCAGTGCCCCCCCCCCCCACCCCGCAGGGCTCAGTGCCCCCCCGCCCCGCAGGGCTCAGTGCCCCCCCCCCGCCCCGCAGGGCTCAGTGCCCCCCCCCCGCCCCGCAGGGCTCAGTGCCCCCCCCCCGCCCCGCAGGGCTCAGTGCCCCCCCCCCGCCCCGCAGGGCTCAGTGCCCCCCCCCGCCCCGCAGAGCTCAGTGCCCCCCTCCCCGCCCCGCAGAGCTCAGTGCCCCCCCCCCGCCCCGCAGGGCTCAGTGCCCCCCCCCGCCCCGCAGAGCTCAGTGCCCCCCCCCCGCCCCGCAGAGCTCAGTGCCCCCCCCCCGCCCCGCAGGGCTCAGTGCCCCCCCCCCCGCCCCGCAGGGCTCAGTGCCCCCCCCCCGCCCCGCAGAGTTCAGTGCCCCCCCCCCGCCCCGCCCCGCAGGGCTCAGTGCCCCCCCCCCCCGCCCCGCAGGGCTCAGTGCCCCCCCCCCCGCCCCGCAGGGCTCAGTGCCCCCCCCCCCCGCCCCGCAGGGCTCAGTGCCCCCCCCCCGCCCCGCAGGGCTCAGTGCCCCCCCCCCGCCCCGCAGGGCTCAGTGCCCCCCCCCCCCCGCCCCGCAGGGCTCAGTGCCCCCCCCCCCCCGCCCCGCAGGGCTCAGTGCCCCCCCCCCCCGCCCCGCAGGGCTCAGTGCCCCCCCCCCGCCCCGCAGGGCTCAGTGCCCCCCCCCGCCCCGCAGGGCTCAGTGCCCCCCCCCCCAGTTCCTTTACCCAGCGACTCCTCCATACCCTGGGTCACGGGAAAGGGCCGGGTATAGCCCCCCAGTTCCTTTACCCAGCGACTCCTCTGTACCCTGGGTCACGGGGAAGGGCCAGGCGAGCCCCCCAGTTCCTTTACCCAGTGACTCTGACATACCCTGGGTCACGGGGAAGGGCCGGGTAGAGCCCCCCAGTTCCTTTACCCAGTGACTCTGACATACCCTGGGTCACGGGGAAGGGCCGGGTAGAGCCCCCCAGTTCCTTTACCCAGTGATTCTGACCTACCCTGGGTCACGGGGAAGGGCCGGGTAGAGCCCCCCAGTTCCTTTACCCAGCGACTTTGACCTACCCTGGGTCACGGGGAAGGGCCGGGTAGAGCCCCCCAGTTCCTTTACCCAGTGATTCTGACATACCCTGGGTCACGGGGAAGGGCCGGGTAGAGCCCCCCAGTGCCTTTACCCAGTGACTCTGACATACCCTGGGTCACGGGGAAGGGCTGGGTAAAGCCCCCCAGTTCCTTTACCCAGTGACTCCTCCGTACCCTGGGTCACGGGGAAGGGCCGGGTAGAGCCCCCCAGTTCCTTTACCCAGTGACTCTGACATACCCTGGGTCACGGGGAAGGGCCGGGTAGAGCCCCCCAGTTCCTTTACCCAGTGACTCTGACCTACCCTGGGTCACGGGGAAGGGCCGGGTAGAGCCCCCCAGTTCCTTTACCCAGTGACTCTGACATACCCTGGGTCACGGGGAAGGGCCGGGTAGAGCCCCCCAGTTCCTTTACCCAGCGACTCTGACCTACCCTGGGTCACGGGGAAGGGCCGGGTAGAGCCCCCCAGTTCCTTTACCCAGCGACTCTGACATACCCTGGGTCACGGGGAAGGGCCGGGTAGAGCCCCCCAGTTCCTTTACCCAGCGACTTTGACCTACCCTGGGTCACGGGGAAGGGCCGGGTAGAGCCCCCCAGTTCCTTTACCCAGTGACTCTGACATACCCTGGGTCACGGGGAAGGGCTGGGTAGAGCCCCCCAGTTCCTTTACCCAGTGACTCTGACATACCCTGGGTCACAGGGAAGGGCCGGGTAGAGCCCCCCAGTTCCTTTACCCAGCGACTCTGACCTACCCTGGGTCACGGGGAAGGGCCGGGTAGAGCCCCCCAGTTCCTTTACCCAGCGACTCTGACATACCCTGGGTCACGGGGAAGGGCCGGGTAGAGCCCCCCAGTTCCTTTACCCAGCGACTCTGACCTACCCTGGGTCACGGGGAAGGGCCGGGTAGAGCCCCCCAGTTCCTTTACCCAGCGACTCTGACCTACCCTGGGTCACGGGGAAGGGCCGGGTAGAGCCCCCCAGTTCCTTTACCCAGCAACTCTGACATACCCTGGGTCACGGGGAAGGGCCGGGTAGAGCCCCCCAGTTCCTTTACCCAGCGACTCTGACCTACCCTGGGTCACGGGGAAGGGCCGGGTAGAGCCCCCCAGTGCCCGAGCTGAGGTGCCCAGACGATGCGAGGACGAGCAGGGCACGGCCTGTATATCCAGACCAGCGCTCGCCAGGGCGACCGGACTGGACGAGACTTTTCGAAGAGCATAAACTCACTCTTTGTCTTTAACAGGCGACAGCAGAAGCCAATAACCGATCGGCCATTACTTTGGCCAAGGAGTATTACCACAACGCAATGGAGCAGGTAGGCTGGGCTTCGTTGTCCAATAACCCCAGGCCGGGGACCTTGGTGGTTGGCACACATTCGCCACCCGTTGATGTGAAACTTCACAGAATATCACAGCACAGAGCGAGCATGTCATGTATTTGCTTCATGGGCTCTTTGCTGAAGAATTCACAGCAACATATTGCTATGAAGAACTAGTTGGTTTATTAGCAAAAGGTTTAACAATCACACCACACATTACCAGTTCATCCACCAGGCTCACAACCACCTGCCCCATCGTGGATGCCCTGAACCCAACTGGCTGGGGTTTTATTGAGTCTTGTGAACGTCACGTGACTGGCTAAGCCCCTCCCAACGCAACAGCTCTCCCAGCCGCTGAGCATGCTTACCGGTGCATTCATTACAGAGGCCATTCAACCCATCGCACCCGTACTGGTTCTCTGCAAGAGCTATCCCAAATAGAAACATAGAAATTTACAGGGCAGAAGGAGGCCATTCCGGCCCATCGTGTCCGCGCCGGCCGACAAAGAGCCGCACGGCCCTCGGTCAGCAGCCCTGAAGGTTACATATAAACCTATGAACAATGACGGAAGGGCAAAGAGCACCCGGCCCAACCAGTCCACCCCACACAACTGCGACACCCCTTACACTGAAACATTCTACACTCCACCCCAACCGGAGCCATGGGATCTCCTGGGAGAGGCAAAAACCAGATAACAACCCAGGCCAACTTAGGGAGAAGAAATCTGGGAAAATTCCTCTCCGACCCATCCAGGTGATTGAAACTAGATCAGGAGATCACCCTGGCCATATTCTATTCCCTGCAGTACTTACCATTATATCTGCACCGTCCAACAAAAGGTCATCCAGTCTAATCCCAATTACCAGCTCTAGGTCCATAACCCTGCAGGTTACAGCACTTTAAAAACCATTCCCCTCGACTCCCTCACTCCCAACCACCCTACTTTCCTTTTGAAAGGCACTATATAATTGCTTTATTTCTTTAATGTACGGCACAAACACAGGCCACTGGGCCCCACCGATCCGTGTCGGGGGTTTATGTCCCACCGCTCCGTGTCGGGGTTTATGTCCCACCGCTCCGTGCCGGGGTTTATGCCCCACCGCTCCGTGTCGGGGTTTATGTCCCACCGCTCCGTGCCGGGGTTTATGCCCCACCGCTCCGTGCCGGGGTTTATGTCCCACCGCTTCGTGCCGGGGTTTATGCCCCACCGCTCCGTGCCGGGATTTATGTCCCACCGCTCCGTGCCGGGGTTTATGTCCCACCGCTCCGTGCCGGGGTTTATGCCCCACCGCTCCGTGCCGGGATTTATGTCCCACCGCTCCGTGCCGAGGTTTATGTCCCACCGCTCCGTGCCGGGGTTTATGTCCCACCGCTCCGTGCCGGGGTTTATGTCCCACCGCTCCGTGCCGGGGTTTATGCCCCACACTCCCCCTCCCACCCCTCTCCATCTCCCCCCATCACCCCATCCTTCTATCCCTCTCTCCCCCGTGTGTTTATCCAGCTTCCCCTTAAATACATCGATACTATTCACCTCAACACCTCCCTGTGGCAGCGAGTTCCACATTCTCACCGCTCTCGGGGTAAAGAAGTTTCTCCTGAATTCCCCATTGGGGTTTATCAGTGACTGTCTGATATTGGTGGCCCCCAGTTCTGGTCTCCCCCACAAGGGGGAACATTCTCCACATCTACCCTATCGAACCCCCTTCATCATTTTACAGACCTCTGTCGGGTTCAAGGCTCGTTCTTGCAGTTCAGTTACAAATCAGCCACGATCTAATTAGATGGCGGAACAGGCTCGAGGGGCTGAATGGCCTCCTCCTGTTCCTAATGTAACAGACTCGAGGGGCTGAATCAACTCCTCCTGTTCCTAATGTAACAGGCTCGAGGGGCTGAATGAACTCCTCCTGTTCCTAATGTAACAGGCTCGAGGGGCTGAATGAACTCCTCCTTTCCTAATGTAACAGGCTCGAGGGGCTGAATGAACTCCTCCTGTTCCTAATGTAACAGGCTCGAGGGGCTGAATGGCCTCCTCTTGTTCCCAATGTAACAGGCTCAAGGGGCTGAATGAACTCCTCCTGTTCCTAATGTAACAGGCTCGAGGGGTTGAATGGCCTCCTCCTGTTCCTAATGTAACAGGCTCGAGGGGCTGAATGGCCTCCTCCTGTTCCTAATGTAACAGGCTCGAGGGGCTGAATGGCCACCTCCTGTTCCTAATGTAACAGGCTCGAGGGGCTGAATGGCCTCCTCCTGTTCCCAATGTAACAGGCTCGAGGGGCTGAATGGGCTCCTCCTGTTCCCAAAGTAACAGGCTCGAGGGGCTGAATGGGCTCCTCCTGTTCCCAATGTAACAGGCTCGAGGGGCTGAATGGCCTCCTCCTGTTCCTAATGTAACAGACTCGAGGGGCTGAATCAACTCCTCCTGTTCCTAATGTAACAGGCTCGAGGGGCTGAATGGGCTCCTCCTGTTCCTAATGTAACAGGCTCGAGGGGCTGAATGAACTCCTCCTGTTCCTAATGTAACAGGCTCGAGGGGCTGAATGAACTCCTCCTGTTCCTAATGTAACGGGCTCGAGGGGCTGAATGGCCTCCTCCTGTTCCTAATGTAACAGGCTCGAGGGGTTGAATGGCCTCCTCCTGTTCCTAATGTAACAGGCTCGAGGAGCTGAATGGCCTCCTCCTGTTCCTAATGTAACAGGCTCGAGGGGCTGAATGGCCACCTCCTGTTCCTAATGTAACAGGCTCGAGGGGCTGAATGGCCTCCTCCTGTTCCCAATGTAACAGGCTCGAGGGGCTGAATGGGCTCCTCCTGTTCCCAATGTAACAGGCTCGAGGGGCTGAATGGGCTCCTCCTGTTCCCAATGTAACAGGCTCGAGGGGCTGAATGGCCTCCTCCTGTTCCTAATGTAACAGACTCGAGGGGCTGAATGAACTCCTCCTGTTCCTAATGTAACAGGCTCGAGGGGCTGAATGGGCTCCTCCTGTTCCTAATGTAACAGGCTCGAGGGGCTGAATGAACTCCTCCTGTTCCTAATGTAACAGGCTCGAGGGGCTGAATGAACTCCTCCTGTTCCTAATGTAACAGGCTCGAGGGGCTGAATGGCCTCCTCCTGTTCCCAATGTAACAGGCTCGAGGGGCTGAATGAACTCCTCCTGTTCCTAATGTAACAGGCTCGAGGGGTTGAATGGCCTCCTCCTGTTCCTAATGTAACAGGCTCGAGGGGCTGAATGGCCTCCTCCTTTTCCTAATGTAACAGGCTCGAGGGGCTGAATGGCCACCTCCTGTTCCTAATGTAACAGGCTCGAGGGGCTGAATGGCCTCCTCCTGTTCCCAATGTAACAGGCTCGAGGGGCTGAATGGGCTCCTCCTGTTCCCAATGTAACAGGCTCGAGGGGCTGAATGGGCTCCTCCTGTTCCCAATGTAACAGGCTCGAGGGGCTGAATGGCCTCCTCCTGTTCCTAATGTAACAGACTCGAGGGGCTGAATCAACTCCTCCTGTTCCTAATGTAACAGGCTCGAGGGGCTGAATGGGCTCCTCCTGTTCCTAATGTAACAGGCTCGAGGGGCTGAATGAACTCCTCCTGTTCCTAATGTAACAGGCTCGAGGGGCTGAATGAACTCCTCCTGTTCCTAATGTAACAGGCTCGAGGGGCTGAATGGCCTCCTCCTGTTCCCAATGTAACAGGCTCGAGGGGCTGAATGAACTCCTCCTGTTCCTAATGTAACAGGCTCGAGGGGTTGAATGGCCTCCTCCTGTTCCTAATGTAACAGGCTCGAGGGGCTGAATGGCCTCCTCCTGTTCCTAATGTAACAGGCTCAAGGGGCTGAATGGCCACCTCCTGTTCCTAATGTAACAGGCTCGAGGGGCTGAATGGCGTCCTCCTGTTCCCAATGTAACAGGCTCGAGGGGCTGAATGGGCTCCTCCTGTTCCCAATGTAACAGGCTCGAGGGGCTGAATGGGCTCCTCCTGTTCCCAATGTAACAGGCTCGAGGGGCTGAATGGCCTCCTCCTGTTCCCAATGTAACAGGCTCGAGGGGCTGAATGAACTCCTCCTGTTCCTAATGTAACAGGCTCGAGGGGTTGAATGGCCTCCTCCTGTTCCTAATGTAACAGGCTCGAGGGGCTGAATGGCCTCCTCCTGTTCCTAATGTAACAGGCTCAAGGGGCTGAATGGCCACCTCCTGTTCCTAATGTAACAGGCTCGAGGGGCTGAATGGCGTCCTCCTGTTCCCAATGTAACAGGCTCGAGGGGCTGAATGGGCTCCTCCTGTTCCCAATGTAACAGGCTCGAGGGGCTGAATGGGCTCCTCCTGTTCCCAATGTAACAGGCTCGAGGGGCTGAATGGCCTCCTCCTGTTTCTAATGTAACAGACTCGAGGGGCTGAATCAACTCCTCCTGTTCCTAATGTAACAGGCTCGAGGGATGAATGAACTCCTCCTGTTCCTAATGTAACAGGCTCGAGGGGCTGAATGAACTCCTCCTGTTCCTAATGTAACAGGCTCGAGGGGCTGAATGGCCTCCTCCTGTTCCCAATGTAACAGGCTCGAGGGGCTGAATGAACTCCTCCTGTTCCTAATGTAACAGGCTCGAGGGGTTGAATGGCCTCCTCCTGTTCCTAATGTAACAGGCTCGAGGGGCTGAATGGCCTCCTCCTGTTCCTAATGTAACAGACTCGAGGGGCTGAATGGCCTCCTCCTGTTCCTAATGTAACAGGCTCGAGGGGCTGAATGGCCTCCTCCTGTTCCCAATGTAACAGGCTCGAGGGGCTGAATGGCCACCTCCTGTTCCTAATGTAACAGGCTCGAGGGGCTGAATGGCCTCCTCCTGTTCCTAATGTAACAGGCTCGAGGGGCTGAATAGGCTCCTCCTGTTCCCAATGTAACAGGCTCGAGGGGCTGAATGGGCTCCACCTGTTCCCAATGTAACAGGCTCGAGGGGCTGAATGGCCTCCTCCTGTTCCTAATGTAACAGGCTCGAGGGGCTGAATGGCCTCCTCCTGTTCCTAATGTAACAGGCTCGAGGGACTGAATGGCCTCCTTCTGTTCCTAATGTAACAGGCTCGAGGGGCTGAATGGCCTCCTCCTGTTCCTAATGTAACAGGCTCGAGGGACTGAATGGCCTCCTTCTGTTCCTAATGTAACAGGCTCGAGGGGCTGAATGGTCTCCTCCTGTTCCTAATGTAACAGGCTCGAGGGGCTGAATGAACTCCTCCTGTTCCTAATGTAACAGGCTCGAGGGGCTGAATGAACTCCTCCTGTTCCTAATGTAACAGGCTCGAGGGGCTGAATGGCCTCCTCCTGTTCCCAATGTAACAGGCTCGAGGGGCTGAATGAACTCCTCCTGTTCCTAATGTAACAGGCTCGAGGGGTTGAATGGCCTCCTCCTGTTCCTAATGTAACAGGCTCGAGGGGCTGAATGGCCTCCTCCTGTTCCTAATGTAACAGGCTCAAGGGGCTGAATGGCCACCTCCTGTTCCTAATGTAACAGGCTCGAGGGGCTGAATGGCGTCCTCCTGTTCCCAATGTAACAGGCTCGAGGGGCTGAATGGGCTCCTCCTGTTCCCAATGTAACAGGCTCGAGGGGCTGAATGGGCTCCTCCTGTTCCCAATGTAACAGGCTCGAGGGGCTGAATGGCCTCCTCCTGTTCCTAATGTAACAGACTCGAGGGGCTGAATCAACTCCTCCTGTTCCTAATGTAACAGGCTCGAGGGGCTGAATGAACTCCTCCTGTTCCTAATATAACAGGCTCGAGGGGCTGAATGAACTCCTCCTGTTCCTAATGTAACAGGCTCGAGGGGCTGAATGGCCTCCTCCTGTTCCCAATGTAACAGGCTCGAGGGGCTGAATGAACTCCTCCTGTTCCTAATGTAACAGGCTCGAGGGGTTGAATGGCCTCCTCCTGTTCCTAATGTAACAGGCTCGAGGGGCTGAATGGCCTCCTCCTGTTCCTAATGTAACAGACTCGAGGGGCTGAATGGCCTCCTCCTGTTCCTAATGTAACAGGCTCGAGGGGCTGAATGGCCTCCTCCTGTTCCCAATGTAACAGGCTCGAGGGGCTGAATGGCCACCTCCTGTTCCTAATGTAACAGGCTCGAGGGGCTGAATGGCCTCCTCCTGTTCCTAATGTAACAGGCTCGAGGGGCTGAATAGGCTCCTCCTGTTCCCAATGTAACAGGCTCGAGGGGCTGAATGGGCTCCACCTGTTCCCAATGTAACAGGCTCGAGGGGCTGAATGGCCTCCTCCTGTTCCTAATGTAACAGGCTCGAGGGGCTGAATGGCCTCCTCCTGTTCCTAATGTAACAGGCTCGAGGGACTGAATGGCCTCCTTCTGTTCCTAATGTAACAGGCTCGAGGGGCTGAATGGCCTCCTCCTGTTCCTAATGTAACAGGCTCGAGGGACTGAATGGCCTCCTTCTGTTCCTAATGTAACAGGCTCGAGGGGCTGAATGGTCTCCTCCTGTTCCTAATGTAACAGGCTCGAGGGGCTGAATGAACTCCTCCTGTTCCTAATGTAACAGGCTCGAGGGGCTGAATGGCCTCCTCCTGTTCCTAATGTAACAGGCTCGAGGGACTGAATGGCCTCCTTCTGTTCCTAATGTAACAGGCTCGAGGGGCTGAATGGTCTCCTCCTGTTCCCAATGTAACAGGCTCGAGGGGCTGAATGGCCTCCTCCTGTTCCTAATGTAACAGGCTCGAGGGGCTGAATGGCCTCCTCCTGTTCCTAATGTAACAGGCTCGAGGGACTGAATGGCCTCCTCCTGTTCCTAATGTAACAGGCTCGAGGGGCTGAATGGTCTCCTCCTGTTCCTAATGTAACAGGCTCGAGGGGCTGAATGGGCTCCTCCTGTTCCTAATGTAACGGGCTCGAGGGGCTGAATGAACTCCTCCTGTTCCTAATGTAACAGGCTCGAGGGGCTGAATGAACTCCTCCTGTTCCGACACTGTTCTGAAACGATGTTTGCACCTCCCTGTGCAGATGTGCGGAGGAGACAAGCCCTACATGGCCCCCAGCAAGCTGCGCGAGCGACACTTTGTGTACCGAGAGACGGCCGTGGAGAAGTTCGGCTCCATGAAGAAGATGGGGGGAAGCAGGATGAGCGAACGTTACCAACAGCAGCTGGAGGCAGACATGGACGAGATGCTGGAGAGCTATCTCAAGTTTAACCGCAGCAAGAATTTCTTCAGCATTGTACGCACGCCAGCCGCCATGTTGCTGGTCATCATCATAATGCAGCTGGTGTCGGGCTTCCTGGGGCTGCTGGGCCTCGGGTTCCTCACCGTCTTCTTCAACTTCATCATCGGCATCACCATCCTCTCCCTGATGACCTGGATGTACATCAAGTACACGGGCCAGAGCCCGCTGATGGGTGAGATCATCGACGCAGTCAGCGACTGGATCCTGGGCCTGGTGAGCACCGCGCTGTCGGAGGGGCAGTACTGAGGGAGCGCCGTACTGCGCTGTCGGAGGGGAGGTACTGAGGGAGCGCCGTACTGTCGGAGGGGCGGTACTGAGGGAGCGCCGTACTGTCAGAGGGGCGGTACTGAGGGAGCACCGTACTGCGCTGTCGGAGGGGAGGTACTGAGGGAGCGCCGTACTGCGCTGTCGGAGGGGAGGTACTGAGGGAGCGCATACTGCACTGTCGGAGGGGAGGTACTGAGGGAGCACCATACTGCGCTGTCGGAGGGGCAGTACTGAGGGAGCACCATACTGCGCTGTCGGAGGGGCGGTACTGAGGGAGCGCATACTGCACTGTCGGAGGGGAGGTACTGAGGGAGCACCATACTGCGCTGTCGGAGGGGCAGTACTGAGGGAGCACCATACTGCACTGTCGGAGGGGCGGTACTGAGGGAGCACCATACTGCGCTGTCGGAGGGGCAGTACTGAGGGAGCGCCATACTGCACTGTCGGAGGGGAGGTACTGAGGGAGCGCCATACTGCGCTGTTGGAGGGGAGGTACTGAGGGAGCGCCATACTGCGCTGTCGGAGGGGCAGTGCTGAGGGAGCGCCGTACTGCGCTGTTGGAGGGGAGGTACTGAGGGAGCGCCATACTGCGCTGTCGGAGGGGACGTACTGAGGGAGCGCCATACTGCGCTGTCGGAGGGGACGTACTGAGGGAGCGCCATACTGCGCTGTCGAAGGGGAGGTACTGAGGGAGTGCTGTACCGCACTGTTAGAGGGGCACTACTGAGGGAGCGCCGTACTGCACTGTCGGAGGGGCAGTGCTGAGGGAGCGCCGTACTGCGCTGTTGGAGGGGAGGTACTGAGGGAGCGCCATACTGCGCTGTCGGAGGGGCAGTACTGAGGGAGCGCTGTACTGAACTGTCGGAGGGGCAGTACTGAGGGAGCGCTGTACTGCACTGTCGGAGGGGCAGTACTGAGGGAGTACCACACTGTCGGAGGGGCAG
Source organism: Pristiophorus japonicus (assembly GCF_044704955.1). Taxonomy (NCBI): domain Eukaryota; kingdom Metazoa; phylum Chordata; class Chondrichthyes; family Pristiophoridae; genus Pristiophorus; species Pristiophorus japonicus. Next base: position 3,736,061 of record NC_092003.1, read on the forward strand.
TACTGAGGGAGCGCCGTACTGCACTGTCAGAGGGGCGGTACTGAGGGAGCGCCATACTGCGCTGTTGGAGGGACAGTACTGAGGGAGTGCCGTACTGCGCTGTAGGAGGGGCAGTGCTGAGGGAGTGCCGTACTGCGCTGTTGGAGGGACAGTACTGAGGGAGCGCCGTACTGCGCTGTTGGAGGGGCAGTACTGAGGGAGCGCCGTACTGTCGGAGGGACAGTACTGAGGGAGCGCCGTACTGTCGGAGGGGCAGTACTGAGGGAGCGCCATACTGCGCTGTCGGAGGGACAGTACTGAGGGAGCGCCGTACTGCGCTGTTGGAGGGGCAGTACTGTGGGAGCGCCGTACTGTCGGAGGGGCAGTACTGAGGGAGCGCCGTACTGTCGGAGGGGCAGTACTGAGGGAGCGCCGTACTGTCGGAGGGGCAGTACTGAGGGAGCGCCGTACTGTCGGAGGGACAGTACTGAGGGAGCGCCGTACTGTCGGAGGGGCAGTACTGAGGGAGCGCCGTACTGCGCTGTCGGAGGGGCAGTGCTGAGGGAGCGCCGTACTGCGCTGTCGGAGGGGCAGTACTGAGGGAGCGCCGCACTGTCGGAGGGGTAGTACTGAGGGAGCGCCGCACTGTAGGAGGGACAGTACTGAGGGAGTGCCGTACTGTCGGAGGGACAGTACTGAGGGAGCGCCGCACTGTCGGAGGGGCAGTGCTGAGGGAGCGCCGCACTGTCGGAGGGGCAGTACTGAGGGAGTGCCGTACTGTCGGAGGGGCAGTACTGAGGGAGCACCGTACTGTCGGAGGGGCAGTACTGAGGGAGTGCCGCACTGCCGGAGGGGCAGTACTGAGGGAGCACCGCACTGTCGGAGGGTCAGTACTGAGAGAGCGCCGCACTGTCGCAGGGGCAGTACTGAGGGAGCGCCGCACTGTCGGAGGGGCAGTACTGAGAGAGCGCCGCACTGTCGGAGGGGCGGTACTGAGGGAGTGCCGCACTGTTGGAGGGGCAGTACTGAGGGAGTGCCGCACTGTCGGAGGGGCAGTACTGAGGGAGCGCCGCACTGTCGGAGGGGCCGTCTTTCGGATGAGACGTTAAACCGAGGCCCCGTCTGCCCCCTCGGGTGGATGTAAAAGATCCCGGGGCCACTATTGGAAGAAGAGCAGGGGAGTTCTCCCCGGTGTCCTGGGGCCAATATTTATCCCTCGACCAACATCACTAAAACAGACGATCCGGGTCATTATCACATCGCTGTGTGTGGGAGCTTGCTGTGCGCAAATTGGCGTTTCCACATTACAACAGTGAGCGCACTCCGATAGTACTTCATTGGCTGTGAGGCGCTGTGGGACGTGGGGTGGGGGTGAAACTGTATAAATGGGAGTCTTTCGACATGTAGTTAGCAATGTGTTGTGTGTGTGCACTGTTTGCTGATGGTGCCTTGCCCTGACTTGCAGTTCTCCCGTCTGATAATCGGCCGTTACATGAACATGCACCAAGCGACCATGATGGCGGGCTTGGCCACCAGACGGAACTAGCCGCCCCCGGACTCGCCTGCTGGCTTCGGCTCACCCTGACACGCCACAGTGCCTTTGGACAAGACTCGCCCGCCTCCGAGCCTGGTGGCTTTCAAACGCTGGAACGTGAAGCCCAGACGCCCCAGAACCAGGCGCTCCCCCGACAGAGATCACTCCACCGTCCATGTGGCTTGAACTGAACGCAACGGCAAGGCCTGTAACGTTTGGAGATGGGTGGTCACTGCCTGGACTCACTGATCACTCTGGAGCAACATCTGGGGGGATCGTGGTGCTGCCTGGTTGCTGTTGGTCGTGGTTCTCTCTGCCTCTCCCGTCGTTCCCCCACCCCACCCCACCCCAACTCTTTCTTCTGTCTCCCTTAGGTGTCAGTTGTGACTCAGTCGGTGGCACGCGTGAGTCAGAAGGTCGTGGGTTCCAGCGCCCGCTCCGATCCAGGCCGACACTCCCCGGTGCCAGTACTGAGGGAGCGCCGTGCTGCGCTGTCGGAGGGGCAGTACTGAGGGAGCGCTGTGCTGCGCTGTCGGAGGGGCAGTACTGAGGGAGTGCCGTACTGCGCTGTCGGAGGGGCAGTACTGAGGGAGCGCTGTGCTGCGCTGTCGGAGGGGCAGTACTGAGGGAGTGCCGTACTGCGCTGTCGGAGGGGCAGTACTGAGGGAGTGCCGTACTGCGCTGTCGGAGGGGCAGTACTGAGGGAGCGCCATACTGCGCTGTCGGAGCGCCAGTACTGAGGGAGTGCCGTACTGCGCTGTCGGAGGGGCAGTACTGAGGGAGTGCCATACTGTGCTGTCGGAGGGGCAGTACTGAGGGAGCGCCGTGCTGCGCTGTCGGAGGGGCAGTACTGAGGGAGTGCTGTGCTGCGCTGTCGGAGCGGCAGTACTGAGGGAGTGCCGTACTGCGCTGTCGGAGGGGCAGTACTGAGGGAGTGCCGTACTGCGCTGTCGGAGGGGCAGTACTGAGGGAGCGCCGTACTGCGCTGTCGGAGGGGCAGTACTGAGGGAGCGCCGTACTGCGCTGTCGGAGGGGCAGTACTGAGGGAGTGCCATACTGTCGGAGGGGCAGTACTGAGGGAGTGCCGCACTGTCGGAGGGGCAGTACTGAGGGAGTGCTGTGCTGCGCTGTCGGAGGGGCAGTACTGAGGGAGCGCCGTACAGCGCTGTCGGAGGGGCAGTACTGAGGGAGTGCTGTGCTGCGCTGTCGGAGGGGCAGTACTGAGGGAGTGCTGTGCTGCGCTGTCGGAGGGGCAGTACTGAGGGAGCGCCGTACTGTCGGAGGGGCAGTACTGAGGGAGCGCCATGCTGCGCTGTCGGAGAAGCAGTACTGAGGGAGCGCCGTACTGCGCTGTCGGAGGGGCAGCACTGAGGGAGCGCCGTACTGCGCTGTCGGAGGGGCAGTACTGAGGGAGCGCCGCACTGCGCTGTCGGAGGGGCAGTACTGAGGGAGCGCCGCACTGCGCTGTCGGAGGGGCAGTACTGAGGGAGCGCCGTACTGCGCTGTCGGAGGGGCAGCACTGAGGGAGCGCCGTACTGCGCTGTCGGAGGGGCAGTACTGAGGGAGCGCCGCACTGCGCTGTCGGAGGGGCAGTACTGAGGGAGCGCCGCACTGCGCTGTCGGAGGGGCAGTACTGAGGGAGCGCCGCACTGCGCTGTCGGAGGGGCAGTACTGAGGGAGCGCCACACTGTCGGAGGGGCCGTCTTTCGGATGAGACATTAAACCGAGGCCCCGTCTGCCCTCTCGGGTGGATGTAAAAGATCCCGGGGCCACTATTGGAAGAAGAGCAGGGGAGTTCTCCCCGGTGTCCTGGGGCCAATATTTATCCCTTGACCAACATCACTAAAACAGATGATTTGGGTCATTATCACATCGCTGTGTGTGGGAGCTTGCTGTGCGCTGTTAGCCTGCTGCGTTGCCCACATTACAGCAGCGACGGCACTTTGCAAAGTACTTCATTGGCTGTGAAGCGCTGTGGGACTTCCTGAGGTGGTGGAAGATGCTGAAAATCTGACAATCGCAGAGCAAATGAACGCCCCTCGGACAATGGTGTAAACAGTGCCACTGTCAGCCCGCGGGGCAGGGAATGCACGGCGGGTGTGAGGTTCAACGGGGGAGGAACCCGGCTCAACATCCCCCCACAAAAAGGAAAAGAGAGAGAGAAGGGGGCAGCTTCCTGTCTCGGGCGGAGACAGAGCCACGACGCACGCTGTAGCCGAACAGCCCACCAACGCACCATGCCGAACGGGACTTTGAGTGCGGTGCCCCGGAGCGCGCCAGGCGCCAGTGAAGTCTGTACCCGCCCCGTAACCATCCCCCCACTCACTGCCAACTACAGGTCAAACCACCGCCTCTTACATGGTGACAAACTGCCGGTGTTCCCCAAAACCTGGGTCTTAACGGGGGTTTAACACTGTTCCCACACAGGGACCCCCCACCACACCCCCAGGTAGAGGCAGCCCACCCTCGAAGGACTTTGTCATATTACCCAGAATTAGCCCCCCCCCACTTCCCGGTTTAGCGTATGTTTAATTTATGAAGAATAAACTGCATTCTAAAAAGTATTTGGGTCTTGTGAGTTCTTTGTTGAAGAATTCATAGCAACACATCGCTATTAAGAACGAGTTGATTTATTGGCAAAAGGTTTAACAATCACACGACACATTACCAGTTCATCCACCAGGCTCACAACCACCTGCCCCATCGTGGATCCCCCGAACCCAACTGGCCGGGGTTTTATTGAGTCTTGTGAACATCACGTGACTGGCTAAGCCCCTCCCAACTCAACAGCTCTACAACTATTTTAAAGGTAACTTTCAATCAAGTGGCCCTCTTTTTCTTTTGAGGGCCCCAACAACTACAAATTAACAATTAAACAGTAAAGGGAACCATAGCGAACCAAATTAAATTAAAATTCTGTTGCCGGGGGCGATGATGCACTCCAGTCGCTCCGGCGCCCACCTCTCGCGGAAGGCCGCGAGCGTACCGGTGGACACCGCGAGCTCCATCTCCAGGGACACCCTGGCTCGGATGTAACCGCAGAAGAGAGGCAGGCGGTCGGGCTGAACGACCGCCCGCTGCCTGGACTGGCTGATGGCCCCCTTGGCCAGGCCCAGGAGCAGGCCCACGAGGAGGCCCTCGGACCTGCCCGCTCCCCTCCGCACAGGGTGCCCCAAGATCAGGGGTGTGGTCTCCAGCTCTACAAACCTGTGAGCATACACACAGCTCCATACATTACAGGTGCGAGATTATTGCTGGATTTATCAGGGTTCGAGGGAACACCCCCTCTCCCTGTCCACTCCCCATTACAAATATAAATTCCCTTGATGCTTGTTACCTGAATGAATCATTACCGTATAGTTCTGATTTTAGGCCCCCCGTAATTGTAAAATGGAAGTGGTTACCGTAAAACCTGGAGTGTACCTGGCGTTGTGTTGGAAAGGCTCACTTGGCAGAATGTTACTCCTCCGCCCAGAGTCTGAAACTTGTGGGTTCCCAGATTTGTATTTTGTCTGTTCAGGTGGATGTTAAAGTTCCCACAGCATTCAAAGTACCACCCCCGCCTCCCATCCCCCGCTACTCCCCTCGCTCCACCATCGGTGGCCGTGCCTTCAGCTGCCTGGGCCCCAAGCTCTGGAACTCCCTCCCTAAACCTCTCCGCCTCTCTCTCCTCCTTTAAGACGCTCCTTAAAACCGACCTCTCTGACCCAGCTTTTGGTCGCCTGTCCCAATATCTCCGTATGTGGCTCGGGGTCAGGGTGTGTCTGATTTACGCCCCTGTGAAGCACCCTGGGAACGTTTCACTACTTTACAGGCGCTATGTGAATGCAAGGTGTTACATCTTGCAATGTGCGGGAGGGTGGGGGAGAGGAGGAGGCTCGGAGGGAAAGGCCGTTTCTTGGGGTAACACTCCTGCGACTGGTGAGAACCTGTTTCAGGTTTTCCAGCGTTTGGAAACATAGAAAATAGGTGCAGGAGTAGTACCTTCGAGCCTGCACCACCATTCGATATGATCATGGCTGATCATTCCCTCAGTACCCCTTTCCTGCTTTCTCTCCATACCCCTTGATCCCTTTAGCCATAAGGGTCACATCTAACTCCCTTTTGAATATATCTAACGAACTGGCCTCAACAACTTTTTGTGGTAGAGAATTCCACAGGTTCACCACTCTCTGAGTGAAGAAGTTTCTCCTCATCTTAGTCCTAAATGGCTTACCCCTTATCCTTAGACTGTGACCCCTGGTTCTGGACTTCCCCAACATCGGGAACATTCTTCCTGCATCTAACCTGTCTAAACCCGTCAGAATTTTATATGTTTCTATGAGATCCCCTCTCATTCTTCTAAATTCCAGTGAATATAAGCCCAGTTGATCCAGTCTCTCCTCATATGTCAGTCCTGCCATTCCTGGAATCAGTCTGGTGAACCTTCGCTGCACTCCCTCAATAGCAAGAACATCCTTCCCCAGATTAGGAGACCAAAACTGAACACAATATTCCAGGTGTGGCCTCACCAAGGCCCTGTACAACTGCAGTAACACTTCCCTGCTCCTAGCTATGAAGGCCAACATACTATTTGCCTTCTTCATCACCTGCTGTACCTGCATGCCAACCTTCAATGACTGATGAACCATAGAAACATAGGAATGAGGAACAGGAGTAGGCCATCTAGCCCCTCGAGCCTGCCCCGCCATTCAATAAGATCATGGCTGATCTGGTCGTGGACTCAGCTCCACTTACCCGCCCTCTCCCCATAACCCTTAATTCCCTTATTGCTTAAAAATCTATCTATCTGTGACTTGAATACATTCAATGAGCTAGCCTCAACTGCTTCCTTGGGCAGAGAATTCCACAGATTCACAACCCTCTGGGAGAAGAAATTCCTTCTCAACTCGGTTTTAAATTGGCTCCCCCGTATTTTGAGGCTGTGCCCCCTAGTTCTAGTCTCCCCGACCACTGGAAACAACCTCTCTGCCTCTATCTTGTCTATCCCTTTCATGATTTTAAATGTTTCTATAAGATCACCCCTCATCCTTCTGAACTCCAACGAGTAAAGACCCAGTCTACTCAATCTATCATCATAAGGTAACCCCCTCATCTCCGGAATCAGCCTCGTGAATCGTCTCTGTATCCCCTCCAAAGCTAGTATATCCTTCCTTAAGTAAGGTGACCAAAACTGCACGCAGTACTCCAGGTGCGGCCTCACCAATACCCTGTACAGTTGCAGCAGGACCTCCCTGCTTTTGTACTCCATCCCTCTCGCAATGAAGGCCAACATTCCATTCGCCTTCCTGATTACCTGCTACACCTGCAAACTAACTTTTTGGGATTCATGCACAAGGACCCCCAGGTCCCTCTGCACCGCAGCATGTTGTAATTTCTCCCCATTCAAATAATATTCCCTTTTACTGTTTTTTTTCCCAAGGTGGATGACCTCACACTTTCCGACATTGTATTCCATCTGCCAAACCTTAGCCCATTCGCTTAACCTATCCAAATCTCCTTGTAGCCTCTCTCTGTCCTCTACACAACCCGCTTTCCCACTAATCTTAGTGTCATCTGCAAATTTTGTTGCACTACACTCTGTCCCCTCCTCTAGGTCATCTATGTATATTGTAAACAGTTGTGGTCCCAGCACCAATCCCTGTGGCACACCACTAACCACTGATTTCCAACCGGAAATGGACCCATTTATCCCGACTCTCTGCTTTCTGTTAGCCAGCCAATTCTCTATCCATGCTAATACATTTCCTCTGACTCCGCGTACCTTTATCTTCTGCAGTAACCTTTTGTGTGGCACCTTATCGAATGCCTTTTGGAAATCTAAATACACCACATCCATCGGTACACATCTATCCACCATGCTCGTTATATCCTCAAAGAATTCCAGTAAATTAGTTAAACATGATTTCCCTTTCATGAATCCATGCTGCGTCTGCTTGATTGCACTATTCCTATCCAGATGTCCCGCTATTTCTTCCTTAATGATAGTTTCAAGCATTTTCCCCACTACAGATGTTAAACTAACCGGCCTATAAGTTACCTGCCTTTTGCCTGCCCCCTTTTTTAAACAGAGGCGTTACATTAGCTGCTCTCCAATCCGCTGGTACCTCCCCAGAGTCCAGAGAATTTTGGTAGATTATAACAAATGCATCTGCTATAACTTCCGCCATCTCTTTTAATACCCTGGGATGCATTTCATCAGGACCAGGGGACTTGTCTACCTTCAATCCCCTTAGTCTGTCCAGCACTACCTCCCTAGTGATAGTGATCATCTCAAGGTCCTCCCTTCCCACGTTCCTATGACCAGCAATTTTTGGCATGGTTTTTGTGTCTTCCACTGTGAAGATGGAAGCAAAATAATTGTTTAAGGTCTCAGCCATTTCCACATTTCCCATTATTAAATCCCCCTTTTCATCTTCTAAGGGACCAACATTTACTTTAGTCACTCTTTTCCGTTTTATATATCTGTAAAAGCTTTTACTATCTGTTTTTATGTTTTGCGCAAGTTTACCTTCGTAATCTATCTTCCCTTTCTTTATTGCTTTTTTAGTCATTCTTTGCTGTTGCTTAAAGTCTTCCTAATCCTCTAGTTTCCCACTAACCTTGGCCACCTTATACGCATTGGTCTTTGATTGATACTTTCCTTTATTTCCTTGGTTATCCACGGCTGGTTATCTCTTCTCTTGCCGCCCTTCTTTTTCACTGGAATATATTTTTGTTGCGCATTTTGAAAGAGCTCCTTAAAAGTCCTCCACTGTTCCTCAATTGTGCCACCATTTAGTCCTTGTTTCCAGTCTACTTTAGCCAACTCTGCCCTCATCCCACTGTAGTCCCCTTTGTTTCAGCATAGTACGCTCGTTTCTGACACAACTTCCTCATCCTCAATCTGTATTACAAATTCAACCATACTGTGATCACTCATTCCGAGAGGATCTTTTACTAGGAGATCGTTTATTTTTCCTGTCTCGTTACACAGGACCAGATCCAAAATGGCTTGCTCCCTTGTAGGCTCTGTTACATACTGTTCTAAGAAACAATCCCGTATGCATTCTATGAATTCCTCCTCCAGGCTACCCCCTGCGATTTGATTTGACCAATCGATATGTAGGTTAAAATCCCCCATAACTACTGCCGTTCCTTTTTCACATGCCTCCATTATTCCCTTGATTATTGCCCGCCCCACAGTGAAGTTATTATTTGGGGGCCTATAAACTACGCCGACCAGTGACTTTTTCCCCTTACTATCTCTAATCTCCACCCACAATGATTCAACATTTTGTTCATTGGAGCCAATATCATCCCTCACAACTGCCGTGATATCATCCCTTATTAACAGAGCTACCCCACCTCCCTTCCCTTCCTGCCTATCTTTCTGAATCATCAGATACCCCTGTACGTTTAATTCCCAGTCCTGGCCACCTTGCAACCATGTCTCTGTAATGGCCACCAAATCATACCCATTTGTAATGATTTGTGCCGTCAACTCATTTACTTTATTTCTAATGTGTGCATTTAGGTAGAATGTTTTCATCCTACTTTTTAAACCATGATTTTTAGTTTTTACCCCTCCTGCAGCCCTTTTATATTCAGTGGCCCTTTTTGTTTCTTGCCTTTGGTTTCTTTGCCCTCCACTTTTACTCATCTCTTTTCTGTCTTTTGTTTTTGTCTCCTTTTTGTTTCCCTCTGTCTCCCTGTATTGGTTCCCATCCCCCTGCCATACTAGTTTAACTCCACACCAACAGCACGAGCAAACACTCCCCCTAGGACATTAGTTCTGGTCCTGCCCAAGTGCAGACCGTCCAGTTTGTACTGGTCCCACCTCCCCCAGTACCTGTTCCAATGCCCCACGAATTTGAATCCCTCCCTGCTGCACCACTGCTCAAGCCACGTATTCATCTGAGCTATCCTGCGATTCCTACTCTGACTAGCATGTGGCACTGGTAGCAATCCCGAGATTACTACTTTTGAGGTCCTACTTTTTAATTTAACTCCTAGCTCCTTAAATTCGTCTCGTAGGACCTTATCCCTTTTTTTTAACCTATGTCATTGGTACCAATGTGCACCACGACAACTGGCTGTTCTCCCTCCTATTTTAGAATGTCCTGCACTCGCTTGGAGACATCCTTGACCCTTGCACCAGGGAGGCAACATACCATCCTGGAGTCTCGATTGCGGCTGCAGAAACGCCTATCTATTCCCCTTATGATTGAATCCCCTATCACTATCGCTCTCCCACTCTTTTTTATGCCCTCCTGTACAACAGAGCCAGCCACGGTGCCATGAACTTGGCTGCTGTTGCTCTCCCCTAATGAGTCATCTCCCTCAACCGCACTCAAAGCAGTGTATCTGTTTTGCAGGGGGATGACCAGATGGGACCCCTGCACTACCTTCTTTGTACTACTCTTCCTGCTGGTCTTCCATTCCCTATCTGGACACCATGACACCCAGGTCTCATTGCACCTCCCTTTTCCTAATCTGCCGCCATTCAGATAATATTCTGTCTTCCTGTTTTTGCCACCAAAGTGGAAGCTCTGATATTTTAGGAGTTAACAATTTCGTCTGTTTCCTTGCTGTGTCGGTTGAAACATTAAACCGAGGCCCCGTCTGCCCTCTCGGGTGGATGTAAAAGATCCCGGGGCCACTATTGGAAGAAGAGCAGGGGAGTTCTCCCCGGTGTCCTGGGGCCAATATTTATCCCTTGACCAACATCACTGGGTCATTATCACATTGTTGTGTGTGGGAGCTTGCTGTGCGCAAATTGGCATTTCCCACATTACAACAGTGAGCGCAGTCCAAAAGTACTTCATTGGCTGTGAGGTGAAAGGGGCTATATAAATGCAAATCTTTGTAACTTTTGTGTAAGTTTTTGATCAGTGAAACTGACTTCAGGCACAAAATAAACCTTTCTACATGTGTTACTGGGGGGGTAGGTTCTCTGAGCTGCCTCTGCACACCTGACTTTGCAGGGCAGTGGGTGGGAGGGAGCTGTGCGATCGTCCTGTGCAGCCATTGGGGCAGGAAAGATGGGCGGGGATGAAGGCAGACAGACAGGAAGGGGAAGGTTGCTGGCGTTTACCCTTTTAAGAGGAGCAGCGGGCCCCACCGCCTGAGCCATGGGCGCCGCGGGGCTGAGGGGGGGAGCCCGGGGCCGGGGCTGGCTGGGGCTGGGGCTGAGGGAGGGAGCAGGGAGCTGGGGCCGGGGAGCGGCTCTCCCAGGGACTGTGCTAGACGCTGCGGCTCAGTGTAGCAAAGGAGGCCGCGGATACAATGTATCCAAACCCGGATACAGTGTGTCTGTGCCTGGCCCGAGATACAATGTATCTAAACCCGGATACAGTGTGTCTGACCTTGGACACAATGTGTCTGTGCCTGGATACAGGAGCCTGATAATAGGGACAAATAGACTGGTAATGGGGTCAAGGAGTTTGATAATGGGGACAGGGAGCCTGGCAATGGGGACAAGGAGTTTGATAGTGGGGACAGGGAGCCTGGTAATGGGGACAAGGGGTTTGATAATGGGGACAGGGAGCCTGGTAATGGGGACAAGGAGCCTGGCAATGGGGACAAGGAGTTTGATAGTGGGGACAGGGAGCCTGGTAATGGGGACAAGGGGTTTGATAATGGGGACAGGGAGCCTGGTAATGGGGACAAGGAGCCTGGTAATGGGGACAAGGAGTTTGATAATGGGGTCACGGAGCCTGGTAATGGGGTCACGGAGCCTGGTACTGGGGTCACGGAGCCCGGTACTGGGGTCACGGAGCCTGGTACTGGGGTCACGGAGCCCGGTACTGGGGTCATGGAGCCCGGTACTGGGGTCACGGAGCCTGGTACTGGGGTCACGGAGCCCGGTACTGGGGTCACGGAGCCTGGTACTGGGGTCACGGAGCCTGGCTACAAAGGCCGGGGGCCTGGCCCACACGAGGGCTGCCGCTGCTATCCAGCCGGTTGGTCAGTTGGGTGCGAGAGGCGGGGGCCGGAGCCGGGGCGGTGTGGCCGGTGAGTGCGTCTCGGACACCGCCCTCAGCTCCCGGGAGCTGTGCCGGGCCGCCGGCTGGACCTGGCCAGGCTCCGTCCCCGGCACGGCTCGGGCCTGGGGGACCCCAGGGGTGGGGCGGAGGCTCCACCGCTGGTCGGCGGCCAGCCCCGAGGGTCTCGGCCCCCCGCCGGGCACCAGGGCGGTGAGTGCTGCAGTGCCGCAGGACGTACTGCTCTTCCACCACCAGAGGGCGGGCTTCTTCCGCCTGGTGGGCCTCTTCTGTGCCGCCCAGTTCCTCTTCTGGGTCTACCTTGCCCACTTCGCCTTCACCTCCCTCAAGGACACGGGCTACGAGGAGACGGTACTGGTGGGAGACCGAGCGAGGGGCCTGCCAAAGATCGGGGGCCTCTCCTTGAATCTGGGCTCCAATAAGTGGCGGTATGGATTCACCATCTCCTGTCTGACCGTCGGTAAGATTCACCTTGTCTCCAGACACTGTCGCTGGGGGTGTGGGCGCGAGGGGCCTCTCTGTAACTCACCCCAGGGAGGGGGGGTGTAGGGGAGTGCCCCCCCCTGGGGCGTTAACTCACCGTCTGCTTTGTTAGGTCATATCCTTAATCCTTTCGCTCTCCGACCCGCCCTCTCACCCTCCCCCCTCCGTAATCTTCAGCCCATCCCAAACTCCTTCCCTCTCCCCCCGTGTCCTAACTCGCACCGAGTCCCACTCACCCATCACCCACTGTGCTCACTGCCCCGTGTCCTAACTCACACCCAGTCCCGCTCACCCATCACCCCCTGTGCTCACTGCCCCGTGTCCTAACTCGCACCCAGTCCCACTCACCCATCACCCCCTGTGCTCACTGCCCTGTGTCCTAACTCGCACCAAGTCCCACTCACCCATCACCCCCTGTGCTCACTGCCCCGTGTCCTAACTCGCACTGAGTCCCACTCACCCATCACCCACTGTGCTCACTGCCCTGTGTCCTAACTCACACCCAGTCCCACTCACCCATCACCCCCTGTGCTCACTGCCCCGTGTCCTAACTCGCACCGAGTCCCACTCACCCATCACCTCCTGTGCTCGCTGCCCCGTGTCCTAACTCGCACCCAGTCCCGCTCACCCATCACCCCGTGTGCTCGCTGACCTACATTGGCTCCCGGGTAAGCAATGCCTCGATTTCACAATTCTCCATCCTCGTGTTCAAATCCCTCCTCATCCTCCCCTCCCGATCTCTGTAACCTCCTCCAGCCCCTAAACCCCTCCCTATCTCTGTAACCTCCTCCAGCCCCTACACCCCTCCCTATCTCTGTAACCTCCTCCAGCCCCTACACCCCTCCCTATCTTTGTAACCACCTCCAGCCCCTACACCCCTCCCTATCTCTGTAACCCCCTCCAGCCCCTACTACCCTCCCTATCTCTGTAATCCCCTCCAGCCCCTACACCCCTCCCTATCTCTGTAATCCCCTCCAGCCCCACACCCCTCCCTATCTCTGTAATCCCCTCCAGCCCCATACCCCTCCCTATCTCTGTAACCCCCTCCAGCCCCTACACCCCTCCCTATCTCTGTAACCTCCTTCCAGCCCCACACCCCTCCCTATCTCTGTAATCTCCTCCAGCCCCACAATCCTCCGAGATGTCTGCGCTCCTCTAATTCTGCCCTCTGAGCATCCCTGATTATAATCGCTCCACCATCGATGGCCGTGCCTTCTGTTGCCTGGGCCCCAAGCTCTGGAACTCCCTCCCTAAACCTCTCTACCTCTCTCTCCTCCTTCAACACGCCCCTTAAAACCCACCTCTTTGACCAAGATTTTGGTCACCTGTCCCAATATCTCATTATGCGCTTTGGTATCATTTTTTTAATCTTATAATACTCCTGTGAATGTTGGGATGTTAAAGGTGCAAGATGGAATCATAGAAAGTTACAGCATGGAAGGAGGCCATTCAGCCCATCGTGTCCGCGCCGGCTGACCAAGAGCTACCCAGCCTAATCCCACTTTCCCGCTCTGGGTCCGTAGCCCTGTAGGTTACAGCACTTCAGGTGCACATCCAAGTACTGTTTAAATGTGGTGAGGGTTTCTGCCTCTACCGCCCTTTCAGGCCGTGAGTTCCAGACCCCCACCACCCTCTGGGTGAAGACATTTCCCCTCAAATCCCCTCTAAACCTCCCCCCAATTACTTTAAATCTCTGCCCCCTGGCTGTTGACCCCTCTGCCAAGGGAAACAGGTCCGTCCTATCCACTCTATCCAGGCCCCTCATCATTTTATACACCTCAATCAGCTCTCCCCTCAGCCTCCTCTGTTCCAAGGAAAACAACCCCAGCCTATCCAATCTTTCCTCATCGCTAAAATTCTCCAGTCCCGGCAACATGTCAGCCCAGATTATGTTCAAGTTTTGGAGAGAAGCATCAATCCTCAACCTTCAAAATCAAGTTTCAGATATATAAATTCAAGTTGTTGTTGTTGTTGTTGTCGGGCTGTGTGTGTCGCCTTAAGATGAATGTCGTCATCATCATCATCACAGGCAGTCCCTCGGAATCGAGGAAGACTTGCTTCCACTCTTAACACGAGTCCTCAGGTGGCTGAACAGCCCAATACGAGAACCACAGTCCCTGTCACAGGTGGGACAGACAGTGGTTGAGGGAAGGGGAGGGTGGGACAGATAGTCGTTGAGGGAAGGGGAGGGTGGGACAGATAGTCGTTGAGGGAAGGGGAGGGTGGGACTGGTTTGCCGCACGCTCCTTCCGCTGCCTGCGCTTGGTTTCTGCACACTCTCGGCGACGAGACTCGAGGTGCTCAGCGCCCTCCCGGATGCACTTCCTCCACTTAGGGCGGAATGGTCTTTGGGCCCAGGGACTCCCAGGTGTGGGTGGGGATGTTGCACTTTATCAGGGAGGCTTTGAGGGTGGTCCCTTGTAACGTTTCCTCTGCCCCACCTTTGGCTCGTTTGCCGTGAAGGAGTTCCGAGTAGAGCGCTTGCTTTGGGAGTCTCGTGTCTGGGGGACATGTGGACAATGTGGCCCTGCCCAGCGGAGCTGGTCGAGTGTGGTCAGTGCTTCGATGCTGGGGATGTTGGTCTGGTCGAGGACGCTAACGTTGGTGCGTCTGTCCTCCCAGGGGATTTGCAGGATCTTGCGGAGACAGCGTTGGTGGTATTTCTCCAGCGACTTGAGGTGCCTACTGTACGTGGTCCATGAATGTTGAAGATGAATGCTGTAATGTTGTGAAACAATAATAAATTAAATGAATCGCCAGACCTGTGGCCATCCCTCGCTGTCCGGTTCTGTTACTAAGAGGCGATCGGGAAGGGACAGTGTCACCAGCTCACGTTGTGTTTTGTTCTTTAGGGTCACTGATTCTAACGGCGGGCTGCATCTTCTCACGTCGCTCGGTGAGCCGGGTCTTGCTACACCGCGGGGGCCAGCGGGTCACCATCACCCGCTACCAGCCCTTCGGGGGCACCGGGTCCTTCAGCGTGCCGCTGCGCCACGTGTCCTGCGCGGCCCACCGCAGCCAGTCCGGCACGGCCATCCCCATCAAGGTCAGGGGTCACGCCTTCTACTACCTGCTGGATCGGCAAGGGCAGGTGTTCAACGCCCCGCTCTTTGACATCACCGTCGGTGCCTACAGGAAGCTGTGACAAGGTGGGGGGGGGGGGGGGGGGAACGGGGGTCGATCACCTCCTGAGCCGTTGCCGGGAGACGGGCGGGGGGGGGGTCAAAGGGCGTTGCCGGGAGATGGGCGGGGGCAGGGTCAAAGGGCGTTGGACAGCTTTCTTGCTCGTTTTGCTTTGCTGCTTTAAACGTCGGAGTCTCACACACACACACACACACACACACACACACACGCTCGGTTGTAATTAATGCAGTATTCAGCATAATGTGGATTAGTGTGAGGTTATCCACTTTGGTGGCAAAAACAGGAAGGCAGAATATTATCTGAATGGTGACAGATTAGGAAAAGAGGAGGTGCAACGAGACCTGGGTGTCATGGTACATCAGTCATTGAAGGTTGGCATGCAGGTACAGCAGGCGGTGAAGAAGGCAAATGGTATGTTGGCCTTCATAGTGAGGGGATTTGAGTACAGGAGCAGGGAGGTCTTACTGCAGTTGTACAGGGCCTTGGTGAGGCCTCACCTGGAATATTGTGTTCAGTTTTGGTCTCCTAATCTGAGGAAGGACATTCTTGCTATTGAGGGAGTGCAGCGAAGGTTCACCAGACTGATTCCCGGGATGGCAGGACTGACATATGAAGAAAGACTGGATCGACTAGGCTTATATTCACTGGAGTTCAGAAGAATGAGAGGGGATCTCATAGAAACATATAAAATTCTGAAAGGATTGGACAGGTTAGATGCAGGAAGAATGTTCCCGATGTTGGGGAAGTCCAGAACCAGGGGTCACAGTCTAAGGATAAGGGGTAAGCCATTTAGGACCGAGATGAGGAGAAACTTCTTCACCCAGAGAGTGGTGAACCTGTGGAATTCTCTACCACAGAAAGTTGTTGAGGCCAGTTCGTTAGATATATTCAGAAGGGAGTTAGATGTGACCCTTATGGCTAAAGGGATCAAGGGGTATGGAGAGAAAGCAGGAATGGGATACTGAAGTTGAATGATCAGCCATGATCATATTGAATGGTGGTGCAGGCTCGACGGGCCGAATTGCCTGCTCCTGCACCTATTTTCTATGTTACTATGTTTCTATGATATTGTCTTTTATTTCAACATTCATAGTTACTGAGATGAGTAGGAATTTCTTCTCTCAGAGGGTTGTAAATCTGGAATTCGCTGCCTCAGAGAGCTGTGGAAGCCGGGACATTGAATAAATTTAAGACAGAAATAGACAGTTTCTTAAACGATAAGGGGATAAGGGGGCGGGCAGGGAAGTGGAGCTGAGTCCATGATCGGATCAGCCATGATCGTATTGAATGGTGGAGCAGGCTCGAGGGGCCGAATGGCCGACTCCTGCTCCTATTTCTTATGTTCTTATACAAACCCAGTCGGAACGTTACTGAGAGATACATTTCTCTGCGTGTGAGACACATGCATCTTCCCATCTCGAGTATCTCCAAAACTAATGTCTCTCCTCGCTCTTCCACCATAGTATCAATGGTCCATGTAAATAATTAACGTGCAGGCGATGTAGACTAAACGACCCTGGTCCTGAAAA
This sequence comes from Pristiophorus japonicus, assembly GCF_044704955.1. Lineage (NCBI taxonomy): Eukaryota > Metazoa > Chordata > Chondrichthyes > Pristiophoridae > Pristiophorus > Pristiophorus japonicus. Next base: position 3,752,716 of record NC_092003.1, read on the forward strand.
CACGTCTAATGGCTTCATGCTCACGATGTGCGGTCTCCTCTACATTGGCGAGACCGAGTGCAGATTGAGTGACCGTTTTGAGGAGCACCTCCGTTCAGTCCACGAGTGTGACCTCGAGCTCCCGGTCACCTGTCACTTTAATTCCCCGCTCCACTCCCACTCTGACCCCTCCGACCCCTCCGTTCTCGGCCTCCTCCACTGTTCCAACGCAAACTCAAGGAACAGCACCTCATCTTTGGTTGAGGCACTTTACATCCTTCTGGACACAACATGGAGTTCAACAGTTTCAGAGCGTAACCTCTGCCCATCTTTGGCCCCCCCCCCCCCAGAGCCTGTCTCTTTTTGTTCTCTGTGTCTCTAATGTCAGTTAGTCATTATCCCGCCATTCACACCTGATCTCGACTAATGATTTTCTAACTCCTGGCATTCCCATTTGAATTCGGCCCATCGTCCCTTTTGTGTCTCTAATCCAGGGCTGTCAAACTCAATCGGATAGCGGGCCGCTTTGGATTCAAATGCACCTCCCACGGGCCACACAGTTGGGCCTATGAAAATAAAAAGCATCATATTAATTTACCGATGATCGGCTGTATAAAAACGGTAGCTAAATTCACAGCCCACATAATGTCAAAACACATTAATGAATGAAATGTTATGTATAGCTGCTTGTTTCCTGATACCTGACACCTCCCTGACTTTCTCGCAAACTTTGTCTCTCTCTCTCTCACATCCTGTCTCTCTCTCACTCGCGCACACTGTATCTCTCTCTCACACCCTGTCTCTCTCTCTCTCACACCCTGTCTCTCTCTCTCTCTCTCTTGCACACTCTGTCTCTCTCTCTCGCACACCCTGTCTCTCTCTCTCTCTCTCACACCCTGTCTCCCTCTCTCACACCGTCTCTCTCTCTCTCTCTCTCGCACACCCTGTCTCTCTCTCTCTCACCCTGTCTCTCTCCCTCTCACCCTGTCTCTCTCCCTCTCTCACACCCTGTCTCCCTCTCTCACACCCTGTCTCTCTCTCTCTCTCTCACCCTGTCTCTCTCTCTCACACCCTCTCTCTCTCTCACACCCTCTCTCTCTCTCTCTCACATTCTGTCTCTCTCTCTCTCTCTCACCCTGTCTCTCTCTCTCTCTCTCACCCTGTCTCCCTGTCTCACACCCTGTCTCTCTCTCTCTCTCTCTCTCACACCCTGTCTCTCTCTCTCTCTCTCTCTCACATCCTGTCTCTCTCTCTCTCTCTCTATCGCTCACCCTGTCTCCCTCTCTCACACCCTGTCTCTCTCTCTCTCTCACACCCTGTCTCTTTCTCTCTCTCTCTCTCTCTCTCTCTCCCTGTCTCCCTCTCTCACACCCTGTCTCTCTCTCTCACACCCTAACTCTCTCTCTCTCTCTCTCTCTCACACACTGTCTATCTCTCTCTCACAACCTGTCTCTCTCTCTCTCACACCCTGTCTCTCTCTCTCTCTCTCGCGCACACTGTCTCGCTCACCCTCTCTCTCTCTCTCTCTCACACACTGTCTCGCTCACCCTCTCTCTCCCTCTCACATGTGGGGGGCTGGGTCCAGCCCGCGGGCCGTACTTTTGACACCTTGCTCTAATCTCTCCTGTCTTGTACCCTCTCACTATCTTTCTTCCCTTCCCCGTTTCAGTGCTTGTTAAGAATCTGCGCTTCACGAACATTCGCCAGTTCTGACGAAGGATCGTTGACCCGAAACGTTAACTCTCTCTCTCTCTCCACAGACGCTGCCCGACCCGCTGAGTATTTCCAACCTTTTCTCTTTGTGTTCCAGATTCCAGCCTCCGCAGTGTTTTGTTTTTCTATGAGGGCTTCATGAATGACTGCACACAGACCAGATGCTCAGCAGGAGTTTATACAAAATCACGACTTTGATTCCGTGCAGAATATCAGTGGTACCGAATAATTCACATACGGGTGATGTAGACAAAATGACCAGCGAGCCATTGTCCGGGCTTTCGCTGGCACGGGAGGGGGGCACGGCGCCCACTCGACATCGCCCCCCCCCCGCGCCCGGCCCGGCACGGCGAGGAACCGGAGCGAGCCGCTGACGCCCACGGACCCCGACGTAGCCAAGGGGACGAGGAGCTCTGGCAAACTTTGTCGGGATCCGGTGCACGGACTGGGGGTGGATCTCCCGAGTATGGGGTGACGCCTTGGACTCTAGCCGCTTGTAACATACGCACGTGTGAGCATGCTCACGGGTTTGTAGAGCTGTCGAGGTGGGAGGGGCTTAGCCAGTCACGTGATGGTCACAAGACTCAATAAAACCCCGGCCAGTTGGGTTCGGGGGATCCACGATGGGGCCGGTGGTTGTAAGCCCAGTGGATGAACTCGTAATGTGTCGTGTGATTGTTAAACCTTTGCTAATAAACCAACTAGTTCTTAATAGCAACGTGTTGCTATGAATTCTTAAACAAAGAACCCATGAAGCAAATACATTACAGGTGCAGCGTCGAAAATCCGGAATCCGCACTCCGGACCGATCGGTGGCAGGGTCGTCGGGAATCCGTTAAATGTTCCAGAATCCGGACCCGCAGACGTTGGGTCCTCGCCGGCCCGTCCGAACAGCTCCTCCGCGACAGGGTCCTGTCCGAACAGCTCCTCTGCGACGGGGCCCGTCCGAACAGCTCCTCTGCGACGGGGCCCGTCCGAACAGCTCCTCCGCGACAGGGCCCCGCCCGAACAGCTCCTCCGCGACAGGGGCTGTCCGAACAGCTCCTCCGCGACAGGGCCCCGCCCGAACAGCTCCTCTGCGACGGGGCCCGTCCGAACAGCTCCTCCGCGACAGGGCCCCGTCCGAACAGCTCCTCCGCGACAGGGGCCTGCCCGAACAGCTCCTCCGCGACAGGGTCCCGTCCGAACAGCTCCTCTGCGACGGGGCCCGTCCGAACAGCTCCTCTGCGACGGGGCCCGTCCGAACAGCTCCTCCGCGACAGGGCCCCGTCCGAACAGCTCCTCCGCGACAGGGGCCTGCCCGAACAGCTCCTCCGCGACAGGGTCCTGTCCGAACAGCTCCTCTGTGACGGGGCCCGTCCGAACAGCTCCTCCGCGACAGGGTCCTGTCCGAACAGCTCCTCCGCGACGGGGCCCGTCCGAACAGCTCCTCCGCGACGGGGCCTGCCCGAACAGCTCCTCCGCGACAGGGCCCCGCCCGAACAGCTCCTCCGCGATGGGCCCCGCCCGAACAGCTCCTCCGCAATGGGCCCCGCCCGAACAGCTCCTCCGCGACAGGGCCCCGCCCGAACAGCTCCTCCGCGATGGGCCCCGCCCGAACAGCTCCTCCGCGATGGGCCCCGCCCGAACAGCTCCTCCGCGATAGGGCCCACCCAAACAGCTCCTCCGTGATGGGGCCCCGCCCGAACACCATCTCCGCGACAGGGCCCTGCCCGAACAGCTCCTCGATGTTCCGATATTTGGAAATACCCAAACCTGGGCTCAGGTATTTCCGGATTCGTGACATCAAAAAGACGATCGAAAGTCCGGGGAAGCCCAGGATCCGGAAGGACCTCGGTCCCGAGGGTTCCGGATTGTCGACGCTGCACCTGTACATTCCAGCGCTGATCGCAACTTGTGGCCACGGGATCCCGCTGCCGACCTGTGACCCCACCCCGCCCCCCCGCCGTTGCGTACTTTTTCTTTTGTCTCTCATTTTCCTTTCTGTCTTTATTATGTGTCAGGACTGTTCCGGAATCATTATCTCGAGCAAAAGCTCCCTTCCGGAGGTCGACTCGTGTTACCCCCATTATCCCCCACCCCACTCTGCAATCATCCACCGTATGGCCATGCACCAGTTAACCCAGGAGAATAAGCCCCCAGGGTAACTAGTGAGGCCCACACCATGAATAGCATTGATTCAACACTTTAGGCCATCAATCTCTCCGACTGTTGGAAGTGCATCACTCTGGCAGTCGGGTGTCTCAGGCTAAGAACTGCCAATCGGATTTATTAAGGAGTAAAATTATACAGAAGTAATATGCAATAAAAACAATAGATGAGCCAGCTGGTGAGCCATAGTTTACTGTTCCCCCTGGAATCCTGTTCACCCCGAGTTACCTCTATGATTAACTTACGTCACCTTCAAAAAAATAAGCAACTCACAGTTCTCAGCAATACTTTAACTGATTTGCCACCTCAATTAAGTTCTCTGCCCAACCCAACAAATATTAATAGGCTTTTACATACGTTTGTAGGAACAGGAGGAGGCCATTCAGCCCCTCGAGCCTGTTACATTAGGAACAGGAGGCAGCCATTCAGCCCCTCGAGGCTGTTACATTAGGAACAGGAGGAGGCCATTCAGCCCCCGAGCCTGTTACATTAGGAACAGGAGGAGGCCATTCAGCCCCTCGAGCCTGTTACATTAGGAACAGGAGGAGGCCATTCAGCCCCTCGAGCCTGTTACATTAGGAACAGGAGGAGGCCATTCAGCCCCTCGAGCCTGTTACATTAGGAACAGAAGGAGGCCATTCAGCCCCTCGAGCCTGTTACATTAGGAACAGGAGGTGGCCATTCAGCCCCTCGAGCCTGTTACATTAGGAACAGGAGGTGGCCATTCAGACCCTCGAGCCTGTTACATTAGGAACAGGAGGAGGCCATTCAGCCCCTCGAGCCTGCTCCACAAGTCAGTCAGGTCGCGGCTGATCTGTATTTTAACCCCATCTACCCGCCTTGGTTCCGTAACCCTTAATACCCTGACCCAACAAAAATCTCTCCATCCCAGTTTTGACCTTTCCAATTGACCCCCCGACCTCGACAGCGTTTTGGGGGAGAGAGTTCCCGATTCCCAGGGCCCTTTGTGTGAAGAAGTGCTCCCTGACATCACCCTGAACGGCCGGGCTCTAAGGGTAAGGTGACGCCCCCTTGTTCTGGACTGACCCACCAGAGGGAACACTTTCTCTCTCGATCTCCCCCATCGAACCCTTTAACCCTCTCAAACCCCTCGATGAGATCGCCCCTTAACCTTCCCCACTCGAGGGAACACAGGCCCAGTCTGTGTGTGTGCGACCTGCCCTCGGGATTTAACCCTCGAAGCCCCGGGGTATGGTTCTGGTGAATCTGCCCCACTGCCCCTCCGAGGCCGATATATCCCCTCCCCGAGGGGCGGGGGGCCCAGGACTGAACGTGGTCACTACCCGTCATGTGCAACGTTACGATGCGAAGAAGCAGTCGGGATGTGAAACAGAAATCTTTATTTCGCCTCGTTACAAAAATGCGACTGTTAATTCCGGTTAATTCCTGCCGTGGGTGGGGTCGGCGATGCCGCCTGTAGCCGAATAGCTCAGTGAATAGCGGTGGTGGTCCTGACCACAGCTGGCCTCAGCTACCTCTGGGAACAAGGCGATTGGGGGGCGAGGGGGCGGGAAAGGTCGATCTCTGGGATTTGTTGGTCCCCCGCCCAGGTTGCTTTTCAAGTTGTCCGCTGTTCAAACGTTGGAAATCGGATGAAAGTCGCGTGGTAAAAGATAACGCGACGGCGGTCGGAAGGAGAGAGGCTGGGAGGGCGTTGTGGGGAGCTCGTTAATCTCAGCGCTGGCCATCCGGGGCACGGAGCATGGGCGGGGTACAGAGAGGGCCCTTGCCCCAAACACTGACCTCTCTGACCTCACCCTCCTCCCCGCCACCCCTTAAAACAGCGATGGCTGTCAGCGTGTCCCCGGGGCACCCTCAAGGCTTCGCGGACGGCGCGATCGCCCGTGGGTGCGCCCCTATCTCCCCGCCCGGCCCCTCCTCCCTAGTCCCTGCCGAGGTAGCCGCCATCGCTCAGGCCAGGGGTCGGGAGCATCGGCGCCCCCTCATGGCGGGAGGGACGGGTTCGGGGGGGGGGGGGTGATCAGGACTCCAGCAGGGCTGCCGTGGGCAGAGTCGGGTGATGCTCCCTGTGATCGAATATCTCGCCAAATAGCAGTCCTGGCCATAGCTGGACTCGGTGCCTCTGGGTACAAGGCGATCGGGGGGGGGAGGAAATTGAGAGGTTCTAGCTCATGACCCCCACATCCTGCCCTCCCCCACCCAGGCAACAGCACAATGCAAGTGTGAGGTCATGCACTTTGGCAGAAAAAAAATCAAAGAGCAAGTTATTATTTAAATGGAGAAAGATTACAAAGTGCCGCAGTACAGTGGGACCTGGGGGTTACTTGTGCATGAAACACAAAAGGATAGTATGCAGGTACAGCAAGTGATCAGGAAGGCCAATGGTATCTTGGCCTTTATTGCAAAGGGGATGGAGTATAAAAGCAGGGAAGTCTTGCTCCAGTTATACAGGGTATTGGTGAGGCCACACCTGGAGTACTGCGTGCAGTTTTGGTTTCCATATTTACGAAAGGCTATACTTGCTTTAGAGGCAGTTCAGAGAAGGTTCACTCGGTTGATTCCAGGGATGAGGGGGTTGACTTATGAGGAAAGGTTGAGGAGGTTGGGCCTCTACTCATTGGAATTCAGAAGAATGAGAGGTGATCTTATCGAAATGTATAAGATTATGAGGGGGGCTCGACAAGGTGGATGCAGAGAGGATGTTTCCACTGATGGGGGAGACTAGAACTAGGGGGCATGGTCTTAGAATAAGGGGCCGCCCATTTAAAACTGAGATGAGGAGGAATTTCTTCTCTCAGAGGGTTGTAAATCTGTGGAATTCGCTGCCTCAGAGAGCTGTGGTGGCTGGGACATTGAATATATTTAAGACAGAGATAGACAGTTTCTTAACCGATAAGGGGATAAGGGGGCGGTCAGGGAAGTGGAGCTGGGTCCATGATCGGATCAGCCACGATCGTATTAAATGGCGGAGCAGGTTCGAGGGGCCGTATGGCCGACTCCTGCTCCTATTTCTTATGTCCCTAGGCCTCCCTTGTCCACCCTCAAGGCACAGGATGGTGGGTGGGCGGGGGGGAGGGGTGAATGCATCATGAGGTACTGAGTCTTAAGGGTCCCGCGAGGGTCCACGCCTAATTTGTTGGTCAGTACAGAGAAAGCTGACCTCAGCCAGGCCGAGGCTGGGAGGGGAGGGGAGGGGAGGCCGGGGGATTGCAGCAGGCGCTACCGGGCCCCAGAGTCCAGGACTGGTGTACGGAAAGGGGGGGGGGGGCGGTAGAGGGGGAGCGTGATACCGTGAAGACTCGGGGATGGGCGCGGAGGGGTGTAGAATCCAACGACTGCAGTGGACGGCGCGTTACCGTGATGGGCTGTGGCGTCCCGCGCCGCCCCACGTGGTCGAATAGCTGGCGGCTTGGGGAGGACCACCCACGGATTCCGCTGCCTGCCAAGTGGGATAGCTAGAGAGAGAGAGAGAGAGAGAGAGATCGGAGCAGAGTTCACAAGGCAAGTGAGGAGAGATCACGGAACGCGATTGAAAACACCGTGCACCTTTTATTGAAAGTCGAGAGAGAGAGAGAGAGAGCGTGATTTACCGAAGGGAGTAGGGAGATAAGGGGAGTAAATCGTGGGTCTCTCGCGGAGAGGAAAAAGCCGGTTTAAATACATCTGGGCTTTAATCAGTACGGTCTCTCCGTCTCCCATCTCCGATCGTGCCACACAGACAACGCCCTCGACATCACTTACCTCACTCCCTCCCTCCCGCGCCCCTGGGCTTTAGAACCAATTCAAATGTGTGGGGGTCGAGGGTCATCAGCGCGACTGATGAGGGCCCCTGCGCCCCCCCCCCCCCCACGATCCTTGTCACTCCTGATGTTTATCCCGTTTCTTCACTGCCTGGAGGAAGAGGCCAACAAAAGCCCCCGCAGCAATGGCCCCGCAGGCAACCTTCGTTGCGAAGATCGCATCATCCACCTGGGGAGACAACGAGGGCTCAACGTCAGGTGGTGGAAAAAAAATAGACCAGGTAGTCGCAATGATTAAATACCCAGTCAAATCATCAACCCAGCGCCAGGTACAGCACGGGGTTAGATACAGAGTAAAGCTCCCTCTACACTGTCCCATCAAACACTCCCAGGGGGTTAGATACAGAGTAAAGCTCCCTCTACACTGTCCCATCACACACTCCCGGGTTTATAGATCTGTTGTTCTGCGCGGAGGGGATTCCTGTACGGGCTTGTTCTTGCGCACTCTCCACTTAACCATCCGGACACGCCCTGGTGCACCATCTTGCCGTCCGGAGGAGGCGGGGGTCCCCGATGGAGTGCCCCCAACGTGGGAGTCCTCCCTCTATTTATTGGGGACTTGGCCTGGAGGGTGGTGCACGGAGCAGTCCCGTGCAATCGGTTTTTAAAGTCGGTTCACAGGCTCCCAGGCCGCCTGCAATTTCTGCGGCCTGGAGGAGTCCGTGTTCCACGTGTATGAGATTGCAGCCCCCTCTTCCAATATTCGAAGGGGCCACTCCTCAAATTCTGCTTGCACTTCAGTCCCACGCTCCTGATCTTTGGGCACTCTGTGCGGAGGGCCTCCTCAGGGGCCTGCCCAAGGGGGTCGTTCATCTCGACTGCCTGCCTCTCCTCCGCGGTTACATTCAGGACAGTTATGAGTCAACCACATTGCTGTGGGTCTGGAGTCACATATCAGCCAGACCAGGTAAGGGTGGCAGATTTCCTTCCCTAAAGGGACATTAGTGAACCAGAGGGGTATTTACAACAATCCGGTAATTTCATATGGTCACTATTACTGACACGAGCTTTTTAATTCCACATTTATTTAATTAACTGAATTTTAAATTGCCCCAGGTGCCGTGGTGGGATTCAAACTCGGGTCTCTGGATCATTAGTGCAGTCACATAGCCACTATGCTACCGTACGTGATGTGCACCAGACTCAATAAAACACTGGCCAGTTGGGCCTGGGTAATCTAACGTTGAGCCACCAACGTTAGCGTCCTCGACCGGGCCCAACATCCCCAGCATCGAAGCACTGACCACACTCGACCAGCTCCGCTGGGCAGGGCCACATTGTCTGCATGCCCCCCAGACACGAGACTCCCCAAAGCAAGCGCTCTACTCGGAACTCCTTCACGGCAAACGGGCCAAAGGTGGGGCAGAGGAAACGTTACAGGGGACCACCCTCAAAGCCTCCCTGATAAAGTGCAACATCCCCCATCGACACCTGGGAGTCCCTGGGCCCAAAGACCAGTCCGCCCCTAAGTGGAGGGAGTGCATCCGGGAGGGCGCTGAGCACCTCGAGTCTCGTCGCCGAGAGCGTGCAGAGACCAAGCGCAGGCAGCGGAAGGAGCGTGCGGCAAACCTGTCCCACCCTCCCCTTCCCTCAACCACTGTCTGTCCCACCTGTGACAGGGACTGTGGCTCTCGTATTGGGCTGTTCAGCCACCGAAGGACTCGTGTCGAGAGTGGAAGCAAGTCTTCCTCGGTTCCGAGGGACTGCCCGTGACGACGACGATGAGGTATGCAGTCGTGAGCCCAGTGGATGAGCCGGTAACGTGTTGTTGAACTAGCTCTTAATGGCGCTGTACAGCAATGCGTTCTTAAGCACAGAACCCGTGAGGCAAAGAGCAGCCCCGGGTTTTTTGGGGCGTCTGGTGTGAGGGGGAGGTGGGGGGGGGGGTGGGTGCAGCGGACGGAGACGGGCGTGGCGCTGCGCGAGAGCGGGAGGGGCTGACCTGGGCCGACATGGCCACTCCGTAGCGCAGGTCCGTCACAAAGTGCTCGCAGTTCGACGAGGTGACGCTGTAGCAGACCTCCTGTCCCACCAGCCGCTCCGCCTCCTTGACGATCTCGTGGGCGGGCCGCACCGCGAGGCGCCTGTCGAACTTGTTGTTGACCTGGTAACGGTGGCCGCCCACCACCGCGGACAGCGGCTGCTTCAGGATGAGCGCCTTCTCGGCGAAGACCGACATCAGGCTGGCCGCCCCGGCATCACAGACCTCACCTGGAGGGAGGGGAATCAGGGAGGGGAGGGAGGAGAGGGGCAAGGTATCACAACATTAACCACAGGGTGCAGCCTTCAGGGGGAAGACACAAGAACATCAGAAACAGGAGCAGGAGTCGGCCATTCGGCCCCTCGAACCTGCTCCGCCATTTAATACGATCGCGGCTGATCCGATCATGGACTCAGCTCCACTTCCCTGCCCGCCCCCTTATCCCCTTATCGGTTCAGAAACTGTCTATCTCTGTCTTAAATATATTCAATGACCCAGCCCCCACAGCTCTCTGGGGCAGAGAATTCCACAGATTTACAACCCTCTGAGAGAAGAAATTCCTCCTCATCTCAGTTTTAAATGGGCGGCCCCTTATTCTAAGACCATGCCCCCTAGTTCTAGTCTCCCCCATCAGTGGAAACATCCTCTCTGCATCCACCTTGTCAAGCCCCCTCGTAATCTGATACGTTTCGATAAGATCACCTCTCATTCTTCTGAATTCCAATGAGTAGAGGCCCAACCTCCTCAACCTTTCCTCAGAAGTCAACCCCCTCACCCCCGGAATCAACCGAGTGAACCTTCTCTGAACTGCCTCCAAAGCAAGTTATATCCTTTCGTAAATATGGAAACCAAAACTGCACGCAGTACTCCAGGTGTGGCCTCACCAATACCCTGTATAACTGTAGCAAGACTTCCCTGCTTTTATACTCCATCCCCTTTGCAATAAAGGCCAAGATACCATTGGCCTTCCTGATCACTTGCTGTACCTGCATACTAACCTTTTGTGTTTCATGCACAAGGACCCACAGGTCCCGCTGTGGGGAGGAAGGGGGAGAGGAGAGGGGTAGGGGGGGAGGGGAGGGGTGTAGGAGGGGATAGGGAAGGGGAGGAAGAAGGGTGAAAGGAGAGGGGTAGGGGGAGGGGAGGGGGAGAGGGGGGTAGGGGAGGGGGAGAGGAGGGGAGGAAGGGGGAGAGGAGGGGTGTAGGGGGGAGGGGAGGGGGAGAGGAGGGCAGGGGAGGGGTGTAGGGGGGAAGGGAGGGGGGAGGAAGGGGGAGAGGAGAGGAGGGGGAGGGGAGGTGGGAGGAGGGGAGGGGGAGAGGAGGGCAGGGGAGGGGTGTAGGGGGGAAGGGAGGGGGGAGGAGGGGAGGAAGGGGAAGAGGAGGGGAGGGGTGTAGGGGGGAGGGGAGGGGAGGAAGGGGGAGAGGAGGGGTGTAGGAGGGGAGGGGAGGGGTGTAGGAGGGGAGGAGTGTAGGGGGGAAGGGAGGGGGAGGAGGGGAGGAAGGGGAAGAGGAGGGGAGGGGTGTAGGGGGGAGGGGAGGGGGAGAGGAGGGGAGGAAGGGGGGAGAGGAGGGGAGGAAGGGGGAGAGGAGGGGAGGGGTGGGGTGAGGGGGGGAAGGGAAGGGGGAGGGGGAGGGGGGAGAGGGAGGAGGGAGGGGAGGGGAGAGGGGAGGAGGGAGAGGGGGAGGGGGAGGAGGGAGGGGGAGAGGAGGGAGGGGAGGGGTGTAGGGAGGGGGAGGGGGAGGGGGGAGAGGTCACAGTTACCCACAGGGTGCAGCCATCAGGGGGAGGACCCCGGGGAGAAATGGCCTCAATCTGTGAGCACACGTCCCACAGGCTCAGCTCGTTGTACCCGGAGTGTCGAGGATTGAGGGGTGACCTGATTGAGGTGTAGGGGGAGAAAAGGGAGAGAGGAGGGGAGTGGAGAGAGGAGATGAGAGGGTCTGTAGACTGTGTGTGTGGGGGAGGGGGTGAGAGAAGGACCGAGAGTAGAATGCATTAGGAGTGGGAGGGAGCTCGGTGAAAGTCATATTTTAACAAGGTGTCTCTCTCTCTGCGGAGGACAGAATGCTGTGTGAACAGGATAGTCTGCTCCGGGAGTCAGTCTGAAGGGCGGGTTTCTGGCGATGTGGTATTCCAAACACGAGCACAAAGCACTTTGATTCTTGTGACCTCACCTAGTCTCCCGCTGACAGAGGGGTGGGGAGGGGCCCGGGAACAGGATCCCTGGTCAGGGACACCAGGGAGCTTCACGGGGCACCTCCCTCAGCACTGCCCCTCCGACAGTGCGGCGCTCCCTCAGCACTGCCCCTCCGACAGTGCGGCGCTCCCTCAGTACTGCCCCTCCGACAGTGCGGCGCTCCCTCAGTACTGCCCCTCCGACAGCGCAGTGCGGCACTCCCTCAGTACTGCCCCTCCGACAGCGCAGTGCGGCACTCCCTCAGTACTGTCCCTCCGACAGCACAGTACGGTGCTCCCTCAGCACTGCCCCTCCGACAGTACGGCGCTCCCTCAGCACTGTCCCTCCGACAGTGCGGCGCTCCCTCAGTACTGCCCCTCCGACAGCGCAGTGCGGCACTCCCTCAGTACTGCCCCTCCGACAGCACAGTACGGTGCTCCCTCAGCACTGCCCCTCCGACAGTACGGCGCTCCCTCAGCACTGCCCCTCCGACAGTGCGGCTCTCCCTCAGTACTGCACTGGGAGTACCAGCCTGGATTTTTGTGCTCAGGTCCCTGGAGTGGGACTTGAACCCACAACCTTCTGACTCACCGGCGAGAGTGCTGCCCACTGAGCCACGGCTGACATCGAGGTGTGTGGAGGGCGGATATCAGCATCTGATTGTTTCACGTCCGAGCCTGACGCCAGGGAATGGGAAGCGGTGTTATAACAGAGCGCCTGTTAGCAGCGAACATTGTTAAAGCAGGGAGCTGTACTGTGAGGGGCGACACGTTGGGATAGCAGGTTGTGGTGGGAGTTTGGGGGCCAGGTACTCACTTGGAGGTGCCAGGTGGATCACGTATCCATTGCCCACGTACAGGGCCCAGTGTCTGTAGCCAGTCCGGAATATCTCAATCAAATCGCCGGGCTTGAGTTCATCGCAACACTACAAATTAAGCAGAGACAGAGTGAGAGTCAGCGAGTAAGTGCACGAGAGAGGCCCTCAAATCCACCACCAAGCTCATGGTCTACAGGGTTGCAGTGATACCCGCCCTCCTGTATGGCTCAGAGACATGGACCATGTACAGTAGACACCTCAAGTCGCTGGAGAAATACCACCAACGATGTCTCCGCAAGATCCTGCAAATCCCCCGGGAGGACAGACGCACCAACGTTAGCGTCCTCGACCAGGCCCAACATCCCCAGCATCGAAGCACTGACCACACTCGACCAGCTCCGCTGGGCAGGGCCACGTTGTCCGCATGTCCCCCCGACACGAGACTCCCAGAGCAAGCGCTCTACTCGGAACTCCTTCACGGCAAACGGGCCAAAGGTGGGCAGAGGAAACGTTACAAGGGACCACCCTCAAAGCCTCCCTGATAAAGTGCAACATCCCCCACCGACACCTGGGAGTCCCTGGCCAAAGACCAGTCCGCCCTAAGTGGAGGAAGTGCATCCGGGAGGGCGCTGAGCACCTCGAGTCTCGTCGCCGAGAGCGTGCAGAGACCAAGCGCAGGCAGCGGAAGGAGCGTGCGGCAAACCAGTCCCACCCTCCCCTTCCCTCAACCACTGTCTGTCCCACCTGTGACAGGGACTGTGGTTCCCGTATTGGACTGTTCAGCCACCTGAGGACTCGTGTTTAGAGTGGAAGCAAGTCTTCCTCGATTCCGAGGGACTGCCTGTGATGATGATGCATGAGGGAGAGGGGTATATTGCGTGACAGACAGTCTCTCACACGCATCAATGCAACGGTCAAGCTTCCGGACATTTATAGCGAGCGTTAATCTCACGGCCCTGACTAATCTGGGTACAGCTGGGGGTCGATTTATGACAATAAATTGAGATGAATTCAATCAAAAAAATGACAGGAATGTGCCTCACATGATCAAACATTGGAGTTTGCTCATCGACAGGTCAATGTCACCTGTACAGTGAGACACTCTCCCACCGTCAACAATCCTTGAAACCAGGGCACTCGACGACATTGCACACATTCCGCACTGTCGGAGGGGCAGTACTGAGGGAGTGCCGCACTGTCAGAGGGGCAGTACTGAGGGAGTGCCGCACTGTCGGAGGGGCAGTACTGAGGGAGTGCCGCACTGTCGGAGGGGCAGTACTGAGGGAGTGCCGCACTGTCGGAGGGGCAGTACTGAGGGAGCGCCGCACTGTCGGAGGGGCAGTACTGAGGGAGTGCCGCACTGTCGGAGGGGCAGTACTGAGGGAGTGCCGCACTGTCGGAGGGGCAGTACTGAGGGAGCGCCGCACTGTCGGAGGGGCAGTACTGAGGGAGTGCCGCACTGTCAGAGGGGCAGTACTGAGGGAGTGCCGCACTGTCGGAGGGGCAGTACTGAGGGAGTGCCGCACTGTCGGAGGGGCAGTACTGAGGGAGCGCCGCACTGTCGGAGGGGCAGTACTGAGGGAGCGCCGCACTGTCGGAGGGGTGGTACTGTGGGAGCGCCGTACTGCGCTGTCGGAGGGGCGGTACTGAGGGAGCGCCGCACTGTCGGAGGGGCACACGAGCGACGTGATTGGGGCCCAGGAGAGGCTACAGTCTGGAGCCCAGAAGAGGCGAGGGCCCAGGGGCAGCACGGACCAGCCCACACTGTGCGATATGTGCACACTGGGTCCATGCAGCAGAGCAGGTCTCCAGTCGTCCTGGTTAACCCTTGCCCCTGGACCAAGACCTCGCTCGGTCAAGCCCGTGTGGTGGCTGGTGTGCAACGGTCACCCCACGTTAAAAATATCCACCCACAGGCACCTTCCACCCTTCAGGATGTAGTTCGGGATCCGGAATATTAGGTCCTTCACTGAAACATCTGTGAACTCATCCCTTTTTGGCGTGGAAGCAAGTCATCCTCGCTTTGAGGGACCGTTTGATAAAGAGGAGCGGTATTGCTCGAGAGAGGATTGTTTGAAGGTGTACTCACGATTGTCGATGCCATGGTTGAGGTGCCGCAGCAGATGGTGATTCCGGT